>NC_084623.1:12325918-12463418 GCF_033978795.1 Nerophis ophidion
AACTGTGCGATCAGCCTTTAGGCTTTTGACGGGAAGTACGGTTGAAATAAAAAGCGTATTTTTTCCTTTACACTTTTGATTGAAACTTTTATTAGTACATTGCACAGTACAGTACATATTTCGAACAATTGACCACTAAATGGTAACGCCCCAATAAGTTTTCCAACTTTTTTAAGTCGGATTCGACGTGTGACGGTCATGTGACCACCTGGCTCTGTTTGATTGGTCCAACGTCACCAGTGACTGCATGTGATTGGTGAAACACAGGCATGCATATCCTACTTTGATTAACCTAAACAAACATTAATTCGATAAAGTAAAAGTAGCGAGTAACGAGCTGAATGTACATGAAGGGAGCGGAGTAAAAGTAGCGTTTCTTCTCTATAAATATACTCAAGTAAAAGTAAAAGTATGTTGCATAAAAACTACTCTTAGAAGTACAATTTATCCCAAAAGTTACTCAAGTAGATGTAACGGAGTAAATGTAGCGCGTTATTACCCACCTCTGCATGTAACACAGCAATATTTGTCCAATTTCTTACTATGTTGTGGCGATCATGAGAGAGATGAACAACATTGAAGACGAATAATGCTAACGGCATAGCCTCTAATCTTTGCACTATTATATCTTCACCACAACATTGAAGTTGACAAACTTGTGGCAGAACTTTTTTACGTACTTTGTCTTCAATTTCTGCCTCATCAATAACACATCTCCATATTGATGAGCCTTGGAATGACAACGCAGAACACGGGATGCTAACAACAAAGAATGCTAACAACACGGCTAAAGGTCGGAGCTGCTACTGTCAAAGTTGACCGAGTTTTGGCAGAAGAACTTACGCCTGTGTTTTCGTCACATGGACGCCCGTTTCCAACTTGGAGGAGTTACCCAGGAAGTGATGAAGCAGTGTTCAAGCAATGCCACGAGGTCGTGAGGGTTACTGGTAGCCTTGATCGTGAGAACACGATCAAGGCTACTATGTTGGCGGAAACGAGTCCAACCGCGGATTTCCACCAGATGCTGAACGGCGCCGCCACGGAGCGTCTCTGCCGGCCGCCAATCCCCAATCCTTTGATGTGCATTGTTGCAATAACGATAAATGGTATTCATGATAACCGCGGTCAAACTCCCGACGGTTAGTTTTACCGTTTTAAATTGAATTATCGGAATAACGAGACTGCTTCCTGCACTTTGATAAACTCCCGAACTGACTGGCGCCAGCTTCCATCCATCCATTTCCTACCGCTTGTCCCGTTCGGGGTCGCCGGAGCCCATCTCAGCTGCATTCGGGCGGAAGGCGGCGTACTGTCGTACACCCTGGACAAATCGCCACCTCATCACAGAGCCTAGCGCCAGCTTAAGTTAAGTTGAAGTACCAATGATTGTCACACACACGCTAGGTGTGGTGAAATGTGTCCTCTGCTTTTGACCCATCCCCTTGTTCCACCCCCTGGGAGGTGAGGGGAGCAGTGAGCAGAAGCGGTGGTCGCGCCCGGGAATCACTTTTGGTGATTGAACCCCCAATTCCAACCCTTGATGCTGAGTGCCAAGCAGGGAGGTAATTGGTCCCATTTTTATAGTCTTTGGTATGACTCGGCCGGGGTTTGAACTCACAACCTACCGATCTCAGGGCGGAAACTCTAACCACTAGGCCACTGAGTGGTTACCATGAAAACAAGAGTCATAAACATATTTCCCCCGTAAAGAAACAACATACTTCAATCTAAACGTAAACTGTTTGAGCAACTAAGATATTCAATTGCTCACGTTGAACCGACTGACTGTGTTCTCTTAGTAAGTACCGTATTTTCCGGACTATAAGGGGCATTTAAAATTTTTTTTTTTTTTCAAAAATCGACAGTGCGCCTTATAACCCGGTGCACCTAATGTACGGAATAATTCTGGTTTTGCTTACCGACCTGAAAGGAATTTTATTTGGAACACGATGTAATAAGTGTGACTAGTAGATGGCAGCCAAACATAAGAGATACGACTAGACTGCAATATGACTCAACATTTTATATGTTCCATTAAAAATAATGAACATTACACATGGCGCACAAAAATCTATCAAAATGTTTTAGTACGACTTTGGTAAGCTAAGAAGCTGCACCGCTTGAAGTATTGTACTGTGCTTCAACATACGAGTATTATTATGGTCTGTTTATAAGATAAAACATTTCATCTGGCGTTTTGTTTTGTAATATTATGCAAAAGCATCTATTCTTACCTTCTGGTACCTGCTGATCTGTACTTGGGATCTGTATAAATCCTAAAAAATTGTGCGAGTCCGCCTTTGTAGTCTGTGGAGACACCGTAGTCTATAAGCTTTGTCTTTTTCTCTACCTTCTTGTTATGGGACATTCATCCTCCGCTATTGCCATTTCTAATGTAAAGTAGTGTAAAGTTCCTACTTATATCTGTCAGTAAACTCCCCATGAAAGTGCTAAAACATACCGGTCTAGTGGGTTTTCACCCAAGGAACTTTAGTTATTAGAGAATTTCGGTCGGACGGTTTTTCACGGGACACATTGTTGTTGTTACCGGATGAGGACATCCTGCTCAGTTATTGATTGAATTAAAGTGTGGGCTTCACGGTGGCAGAGGGGTTAGTGCGTCTGCCTCCCAATACGAAGTTCCTGCAGTCCTGGGTTCAAATCCAGGCTCGGGATCTTTCTGTGTGGAGTTTGCATGTTCTCCCCGTGAATGCGTGGGTTCCCTCCGGGTACTCCGGCTTCCTCCCACCTCCAAAAACATGCACCTGGGGATAGGTTGATTGGCAACACTAAATTGGCCCTAGTGTGTGAATGTGAGTGTGAATGTTGTCTGTCTATCTGTGTTGGCGACTTGTCCAGGGTGTACCCCGCCTTCCCCCCGATTGTAGCTGAGATAGGCGCCAGTGCCCCCAGCGACCCCTAAAAGGGAATAAGCGGTAGAAAATGGATGGATGGATGTCATTAAAGCAGTTAGCTCTATCTTTTGACACTTCTTCCACTCCCGTCCTTGCACGCTACACCGCTACAACAAAGATGATGGGAAGAAGACGCTGTCGTAAAAGTGTAAAATAAATCTACAGCAACACGGCGGTTGGTGGATAATAACCAAGAAAGTACCCGGATAGCCTGCGCAAAAAAGTGACGGCTCCCGCAGTGTTATCCGGCGTCATATAGAAATATACGTAGTGTTCATCGTGTGAGGCAAAGCAAATTAAACAATAAAAAAAACAAATAACGGTTTGAATTGGTCCAAGTTATCGGGGACTGTTATTACTGACGGACAGGTGTCGCGGTGTGACTGCAGCCAGGCACGTAACAAAAAACTTCGTCTCCATGGCAACGTCTCTGTCGCTTTCACTCATTTGCCGCTTGTCCACTAATGTAGGGGTAGGCAACCCAGAATGTTGAATGAGCCATTGTGGACCCAAATAACACAAATTCAAATAAAACTTTCATATTAAGGTGGGGGCCGCAAAATAACGTCTCTCCTAATATAAAAACAAGAATATCAGTAAATAACAACTCAACAAAAACAACATATTTTTGTCTGTCATTTTTGAAATAACAGATCCTGTTCTTGTCAGGCATGCTTTCAGTCTTTTGGCACTCCTGTAGTGCCCATATTTGGAATTCCTGACCAATCCTCAGCCGTTTACAGCGTGAGTTATTGTCACATTTCGGTCGAAAGCTGCGTGGCTTGCAGGTTGACGTCGGCAACGTGGTGTTTGCACGAGCTGAGGTTCGGTAGTCGACTCGCACCTCTCATCTCTGGAGAGCACAAAAAGGACTGAAAACACCCTTTGGTCCCCCATATGGATTTTATTTTTTTATTTTTTTTATGACCTTATCTAGCGGTGAAGCAATGTTGTAGGGAAGAGAGGAGGAAAAGTGGGGGAGGTCTGAAGAAGATGTTTCCTGTTCTTTGTCTCCGTCTCATATGACCTGAATAAGCAAGGCGCCTGCAAGCAGCAAATATTATTAAACTGCACACGTCCTCGGACTCCTTTTTATTTGCTGTAACGGCAAAAATAGTTGTGATGAGTGAAGATCTGACACTGATTTGTTCATTACTAAACAAATAAGGCCTTATCATTCGTATTAAAAGACATGTTTTCCTGTCCAACTGTGCCTTTATCCTTTCTCGAAATGAATGGTTGTTTGTCTCCATAGCCTCTTTTTTCTTCCGGCCACAATATGGATGTTTTAGAGCAGGGGTGTCAAACTCAAATACAGAGTGGGCCAAAATTTGAAACTGAACAAAGCCACGGGCCAAGGTTGAACAAATTAACCTTTTAACAGGGACCCAAACAAGTTTTGTATTGAATATTGAACGAGCAAAGCTTGTATAACTTTATAGTGACATGCAAAATCGATTTTCAAACATTGTAACATCCCGGAAGAGTTAGTGCTGCAAGGGGTTCTGGGTATTTGTTGTGTTGTGTTTATGTTGGGTTACGGTGCGTATGTTCTCCCTAAATGTGGTTGTCATTCTTGTTTGGTGTGGGTTCACAGTGTTTGTAACAGTGTTAAAGTTGTTTATATGGCCACCCTCAGTGCGACCTGTATGGTGGTTGACCAAGTATACCTTGCATTCACTTGTTTGTGTGTAAAGTCCGCATTTAGTATGTTTGTATGGAGAAAAAGCGGACGGGACGACAGGTTGTAGAGGACGTTGAATGCAGTGCCTTTTAGGCACGTCCCCAATGATGTTGTTTGGGTGGAAATCGAGAGAAATTCGGGAGAATGGTTGATTTTCGGCAAGAGCACTGAAATTCGGGAGTCTCCCGGGAAAATCGGGAGGGTTGGTAAGTATGAGTGTCAGCGGTGAATGCGGTGTTATAATACCGGCGGGCCAGCTCTAATGTTAATGTGATATTGCCTCAAGGGCCAAATTAAATTACACGGTGGGCCAAATTTGGCCCGCGGGCCAGAGTTTGACACCCATGTTTTAGAGTCAAAATGGTTCTGCAGCTAGTGTCTCATATGCACAACAGCAATATTGAAACGACACACCAATTGATGGATGGATAAAAGCCTCGTTCAAGTCTAATGACAACAATATTTGGGTAAACTTTTGACAGGCTGTCAACATAAGTTTAGTGTATTATTTATTTTTTTACTTTTTCATTCATTCAGTTGAAGTGAAGTGAAGTGAATTTTATTTATATAGCGCTTTTCTCTAGTGACTCAAAGCGCTTTACATAGTGAAACCCAATATCTAAGTTACATTTAAACCAGTGTGGGTGGCACTGGGAGCAGGTGGGTAAAGTGTCTTGCCCAAGGACACAACGGCAGTGACTAGGATGGCGGAAGCGGGAATCGAACCTGCAACCCTCAAGTTGCTGGCACGGCCGCTCTACCAACCGAGCTATGTCGCCCCAGTTAGTAAAAAGTTAGTTTTCCTTTTTTTTTTTACTATTTTATTGTTGTACTTATTTTTTTTTATTAATTATTAATTCATTTCGTAACTTTTAATTATTTTTCATTTTTCTTAATTATTCATTTTTTTATGTATTATTTTATCATGTGTTAATTTCGTTTCTTCCAATTGTTTTATATTTTACTATTTTTCTGTTTTTACCTTTTCATTCCTTCAGTTCGGAAAAGTTACTTTTCTTTTTTATGAATTTATTTTTAATTTAGTTTTAACTATTTTTTTGTTGTACTTATTTTTTATTCATTCATTCATTTTGTACCTTTTAACTGTTTTAGTTTTTTATTATTATTACATTTTTTATGTATTATTTTATTATATCATATATATATATATATATATGTATATATATATATATTGTATATATGTATATATATATATATATATATATACATGTACATATATACATATATACAGTACATATATACATGTATATATATAAATAGATGAATAGATATACATGTATATATAGATATATACATGTATATATAGATACATACGTGTGTATATTTATACATGTATATATAATATATATATATATATATATATATATATATATATATATATATATATATATGCATATATATATATATATATACATATATATATATATATATATGTGCATAGATATATATACATACACATATATATACATACATATATAAATGTATATATATGTGTGTATATATGTATGTATATATATATATATATATATACATATACATATTACATGATTATGATATATATATATATATATATATAAATAATATTACATGACTATTATATATATATATATTATATATACAAACAGTATATATATATATATATATATATATATATATATATATATATGTATAGATGTATATATACTGTATAAACATGTTTTTCTGACTCATATTTATATATGTGCTGCTCTGATTTTTTTTTTTTTTTACCTCCACCAAGCACACGGTGCACATTTATAAGCTATGTTTTTTTTATTTTTTCTAAATGATTCATGATGTATTATAGTACTTGTATCCCCGGGGGTACAGAACCCACACATGCAAACACTTTCCTTGTGCAACATTGTCCAAAAGGTCTGCACTCAGCGGAACACCATTCTACTAAACATGAAGAACATGAAGAAATTCCAGAGGGGAATAGAGGATATCGGAAGCCCAACGAGCTTCTCTTATCAGTAACTATAAAAAAAACAAAAAAAAACATGAAAATTGAAGACCGTGATGTAATCATATGCTAATCAAGTGCGAAGCTAAATGCAAGGATCAGAAAGTAAGAGGCATGCAGAGAGAAATCTGTGGACTGGTTGTGATAAATGAGGGATAATAATCCTAAATTCATATGAATAAGTGTTCTCATTTGTCTCCACACATCAGGATGTTGTTTGGCTGAGAAACGTCTTTGTCAGCAACTAGCTGATTTATTTCTTTTTTTCTTTTTTGGGGGGGTCGTTCTGTGAACGTTTCTATCCAACATGAGCGGCTTCCTGGAAGCAGATAATTCCCATCAGGCAGAGAGCTGGTGGGAACTTTGATAACAATTGTAACACTGCTAATGCATGAAATGAGTTTTGGACTGAGTGTTTCTTCTCGACCACACACGTGGCGCCTCATTTATTGCGACACGTTCGAGAAGTGTCAACGGTACAAACACACAGGGGGAAGCGTTTGCATGCTCCAAAAACGACATGAGGGATAAAGTGCTTATATAATGTGTGCATGCCCGCTACATCGGTCCGTGTTTGCGGCACGGCGACGGAAAGTAAACAGTTACTCACACTTTCTGCAATCTGTCGCCGTGCCTTTGTGTCCATGGTAACGAACCGGCCATGGGCAGTGCTACTCATTCTTCCTGTGCCCTGAGAGTCGACGCCAGAGGTTTCAGGATTTAGCTCTCTGCTAAATATGTCCCCTGGAAGCTGCAAAAAAAACAAAACAAAAAACACAACAGTTAAACTGACACTGGCAATGTTGAGTTATGACCGACCTAACACAACCTCACTTAACCCTAGAACCTGCTGTACTAATATATATATATATATATATATATATATATATATATATATATATATATATATATATGTCTTAATTAGATTATCCAGAGAATAGTGCTCGATACCGTGGTAGAGCGCAATATATGTATGTGTGGGGAAAAAAATCACAAGACTACTTCATCTCTACAGAACTGTTTCATGAGGGGTTCCCTCAATCATCGGGGGATGATTAAAGGAACCCCTCATGAAACAGTTCTGTAGAGATAAAGTAGTCTTGTGATTTTTTCCCCACACATACATATATATATATATATATATATATATATATATATATATACTGTGCATATACAGCGTATGTATATGTGTATATGTATGTGTGTATAAGCAGGGGTGTCCAAAGTGCGCCCCGGGGGCCATTTGCGGCCCGCAAGTAATTTTTAACGGCCCCACGGCACATTTTAAAAATACGATTGAAAAATTTTTAAAACGTAAAAAGTGATATAAAAGAGCAAACGGGTGAAATATAACAAGAAAATGTTGCAATGTTTACTCAAATAACCCAAAGCTGCCATGCAGGCTATTTCTTTCTTTAAAAAAAAAAATAATGAATCAAAATCAATGTCATCATGAATTATTGACCTATTCAAGGCTCCTATTACGTCACGTTAAATTTTCCACTTTGAGATATTTTTTGGGGGAAAATGTTGCATATCTTGTGTTTGCCATATAAAAAAACTGAGCTGTTTTTTTTTAAAGAAAGGCCTAAAATGAACAAACAAAAAACATAAACGACAATAAAGCTTATAGTTGACGGATAGATCTGAAGTTGATCTCGAGATTATTGTGTTAAAAGTAAACAGTAAAAAAATGCACACTTTCTTCTATTTAACACTTTAATAATTTTTGTGTGATTTGTTTTTAAGTGTCATTGCTCAAAATATTATAATGAATTAAAATCAATAGTGTCATTATTTATTGACTTTTTTAAGGCTCCAATTATTATATAATCTCAAATATTCCGCTTGAAAAAAATATGGGGCGATAATATTGCATATTTTGTGTTTTGTTTTTTCCCATCAAAATACAGGGTTTTCTTTGACAAAAAGAGCATACAACTTAAATCTTTAAAATCCTTAGATGGACCTAATGTTGATCTGGAGATTTAAAACTTGAATAATAATAAAATAAAAATAATACTGAATAATGACACATTTTTTTATATTTTTTTGACCAAAACCCTTTGGGGTGGAGGCTTAAATGTATATTGGTTATAAATATATTGTATTGGTTTTTCAAATAAAAAATGTCAAAATGGCCCCGGCTTGCTTTGAAAAAGTGGAAAAAGTTTGGACACCCCTGGCGTATATGTACATCTATCATCCATCTATAAAGTATATAAATAAAGTTGGTATGGTATGTTATGCTAGATCTGACCACAGGAAAAAAAAAAACGCAACATCTCTGGACGGAATGTTCTTGAACACACATCTTTCAGCGAAGAATCAGTCGAAATGTTTATGGAGCCAAGCAGCCAGGACGTCTGCGAATGCAAAGTCCGGCATATCACTCAAGGAAATGTCTGGTCAGTTTGCCCGTGACTGATTGTGTCCACCAGCACTTTAGATGTCTTCCTGCAATTGTCACACACCACTGCCTTGGCGTTTTCAATGTATATTGGAAGTTCTCCACCCAAAATCAGTGCTAACCTGAGGGGGGGGGAAAAAACACATTATAGAAGAAACCATATGTCTGTTCTTAGCTATTATACTGGTCAAAGTCTGCTGGTAGAAGTAAAGTAAGTAAACACGTTCCATTCCAGGATGCTGATGGATGGATAGATCGTATGTAAACATTCTAAAAAACACAAAGAAGTCTGAGTTTGTGAAGTGCTGAAGTATTTTGGAAACTTTGGTTGACCTCTACATTGTAAGAAATTGTTCATACGCTATATTGCCAAACGTATTTGGTAACAGTTCGAGATGCTACCTCAGTAGAAGCATTTAAGTCTTTAAAACTCATTTGTATACTCTAGCCTTTAAATAGACCTCCTTTTTAGACCAGTTGATCTGCCGCTTCTTTTTTTTTCTCCTCTGTCCCCCCCCTCCCTTGTGGAGGGGGTCCGGTCCGATGACCATGGATGAAGTACTGGCTGTCCAGAGTCGAGAACCAGGATGGACCGCTCTCCTGCGTATCGGTTGGGGACATCTCTACGATGCTGATCCCGACTCCGCTTGGGATGGTTTCCTGTGGACGGGACTCTCTCTGCTGTCTTGGATCCGCTTTGAACTGAACTCTCGCGGCTGTATTGGAGCCACTATCGATTGAACTTTCACAGTATCATGTTAGACCCGCTCGACATCCATTGTTGCCCACATTTGAGGTCCTCTCCAAGGTTTCTCATAGTCATCATTGTCACTGGCGTCCCACTGGGTGTGAGTTTTCCTTGCCCTTATGTGGGTTCTTCCGAGGATGTCGTAGTCGTAGGGGTTTGTACAGTCCTTTGAGACATTTGTGATTTAGGGCTATATAAATACACATTGATTGATTGATTGATTGATTGATTGATCTGTCTTGACTCAGATATGAAATTGAAGTGCCATCCCATTCCTAACCTATAGGGTTCAATATGATGTTGGTCGAACCTTTTGCAGCTCTTGCAAGTCTTCTGTAAAGGCTGTCCACAAGGTTGCGGAGTGTGTTTACAGGATTTTTTCTTCCAAAAGTGCATTGGTGTGGTCCCACAGATTGATGTTGGTCGAGAAAGCCTGGTTCTCAGCCTCCGTTCTAATTCATCCCAAAAGGTGTTCCATCGGGTTCAGGTCAGGACTCTGTGCAGGCCAGTCAAGTTCATCCCCACCAGACCCTGTCATACATGTCTTTATGGACCTTGCTTGTTGGAAGAGGAAGGGGCCCACTAACCTATAGAGTTCAATATGATGTTGGTCCAAACTGTTTCCACAAGGTTGGGAGCATGGAATGGTCCAAAATGTTTTGGTATCCTGGAGCATTCAAAGTTCCTTTTACTGGAACTAAGGAACCAAGCCCAACTCTTGGAAAAACAACCCCACACCTTAATTCCTCCTCCACCAAATTTCACACTCAGTCTGAAATGTAGCGTTCTCCTGGCAACCTCCAAACCCAGACTGGTCCATCAGATTGCCAGATGGAAAAGCGTGATTCATCAGTCCAGAGAAGGCGTCTCCACAGCTCTAGAGTCCATTGGCGACGTGCTTTGCATCGGACTTGCTAATGCATGGCTTAGATGCAGCTGCTCGGCCATGGAAAGCCATTCCATGAAGCTCTCTGCGTACTGTACGTGGGCTAATTGGAAGGTGTCATGAAGTTTGGAGCTCTGTAGCAACTGACTGCAAAAAGTCGGCGACCTCTTTGCATTTTACGCCTCAGCATCCGCTGACCCCTCTCTGTCGGTTTACGTGGCTTACCACTTCACGGCTGAGTTGCTGTTGTTCTCAAAATCTTCCATTTTCTTATAATAAAGCTGACAGTTGACTTTGGAATATTTAGGTGCGAGGATATTTTAAGACTGGATTTGTTGCACAGGTGGCATCCTATGACAGTTCCACGCTGGAAATCACTGACAGCGACCCATTCTTTCACAAATGTTTGTAGAAACAGTCTCCATGTCTAAGGGCTTGATTTTATACACCTGTGGCCCGGGCCAAGTGATTAGGACACCTGGTTATGATCATTTGGATGGGTGGCCGAATACTTTTGGCAATAAAGTGTATTCTGACTGTGTAGGTTCCAGTAAATCAAACAAAGTACAGTAGTTTGGAAGAGTCGATTCCAGTATCAACCTTTTAACACTACGGGAGTTGACCTCTGTGTTTCAAAATTTAGACTGTTTTATTTGGTTTCACCCTTAGAATAGTTTTTAATCATATTTATTTTATATTGTTTTTGTATTGGTTTTAAATGTATTTATTTATTATTATTTATTTTTATTTTTTGTTTTTATTCAGTCATTGGTGGAGCTCAGGATAGTATTTGAATATTGTTTTTAATATTCTTGTGCAGCACTTTGGAAACATTTTGTTGTTTAAATGTGCTATATAAATAAAGTGGATTGGATTGCATGATGGACAGACGCACCACTGTCCTCTTGGGGGCGACACAGAGCCGTATACACAACCTAATGTAAGGGCTGGTGCAAAGCCAACAGAACAAGGGTGTAGCTTGTTTTAGTTATTTTTTTCATTTTATAATTACTGCGATGAGGTGGCGACTTGTCCAGGGCGTACGCTGCCTTCCGCCCGATTGTAGCTGAGATAGGCACCAGGGTCCCCCGCGACCCCTAAGGGAATAAGCGGTAGAAAATGTACTGATGGATTTTATAATTAGCCTTTTGAGTCAGACTGCCGAGAAATATGGTGAACAAATTTTTCAAACCTTGAAAACACATTAAAATTCGAGCATTTTCAAGGTACGAACCCTGCAGTGTTCCCGTTTTAAATGACAATGATCGAAAAACTGTGACTCATAACTGCGGTTTGACAAACCCACGAACTGACTGGCGCCGGCGTAAAGGGGACTGTGATAGACTCGTGCCGTCTTGCGGGTTCCAGGGACCACCAAGGAAGGACATGGCTTTGAGCAGGTGTAGACTTCTTTACTTTTCAATAGGGAGAGTCTTTTGCGTTTTGCTTGTCAGCCTTCCCTGCTGTCTGCGTCTGCCTCTCGCTTTCGCTCTCTTCCGGGTTGCACGCGCTGCTGCTTGTGTTGTCGTCTCTCCCTCTCGTTCCTTCGTTGTTTGGGTTGCTCTCGCTCCGCACCATCACCAGCCCCGTTTTCTCCTCCTTCTCCCCTTTTATACAGCGAGAGGAAATACATTAATCGTGTACAAGTGCCCGATCCACACACCTGATCTCGTTTGTGGCGTCGCTACCGGCACCCCCCGCCTCGCCACTCGCTCGCCATCCCCGCCTCCTCGCCGCCATCTTGGGCCGGGCTCCAGCGTGCCCTGCCTCTCTGTCGAACCGTCGGCTCCGCCTCTCCACAGGGACATATTATGCAAAAGGAATTTTTCTTACCTATTGGCACCTGGTACAAACATTAGAAATCAAACCCTAAAGGCATTGCGGAGATATTTATAAAACAATCTTGCCTCCTGTCATACTTCCTCCAGTGGAGCCGTTTGGAATTTGCACAATTTGTGACATTTTTCCAAAATGTGACGTCGGCAGATTCCGCCATTGTAGTCAATAAGTACATTCTTTTTCGCGTATCATTTTTGTCAGGTTCAAACACCGATGACATCTATTAAACAGACAAGAAGCAAGGAATTAAACAGAGACAGGATTAAATTTAGCTCAATGAGGAGAGCGCGTACACCTGTACTCTTGTACAGTGTCGTCCCACGCTCTGAACAAAAGGATTGCCCGCCTCCTCTTTTATTTGGACTTTCCCTGATTACAGCCCTTTCTATGGGGTAGGGGGTCATAAACAGCTGTTGCACTCGATCACGAAACAGCTCAAAGAAAAGATGCCTGGAGCTTGCGTCAGGTTCTGCTTCCTCACCGCTTTATAGATATCGGGTCAAGACAAGATCTTCCTGTGGATCACAATATATCAAAGAAACCGACACCTTCATGTCGCTTGCCATCGTACACAGTGGACTTTTACAAGCCTTTTGCTCGTGAAAGGGCGAGAAAGGTCACTCCCCAGACTGGTCATCAGTCATTCGCAGGGGGGCTTATGGCGGCGGCATATTTCGGTTGGTAGAGTGGCCGTGCCAGCAACTTGAGGGTTGCAGGTTCGATTCCCGCTTCCGCCATCCTAGTCACTGCCGTTGTGTCCTTGGGCAAGACACTTTACCCACCTGCTCCCAGTGCCACCCACACTGGTTTAAATGTAACTTAGATATTGGGTTTCACTATGTAAAGCGCTTTGAGTCACTAGAGAATAGCGCTATATAAATATAATTCACTTCACTTATGGACGAGTGTTCAGTTATTGCATATTTTTGTTCATCTACAATATAAGAGGACATGCAAACTTTACACAGATATGTCCAAACGGAGATTGGAACACATACTTTTTTTTGGCCTGCATGCTACCAACTAGCCATCGTGCCATAGGTAATGCAAATTTGTGTATAAGAAATACTGTAAATCCAATTAACGGGCCGCCGCCGTACTTTAATTTGAACTCTCTCTTGGATCAATTAGTGTTTCTCACCTTCTTTATCAATGTGCTTGCACTCGCAATTTTTTTAGGCCCCATGGTGACTCAACTTGCAGACATACTTCACCAAGAAAAGCACAGCGACAGACTTGGCAACGCGTGTGATTCTTCGTTCGACACCCCATCTAATGTTTTATTTTGCTATATTCAACACAGTGTTACTGTTCAAACTGTAATGTTACAGTGGGCAAATAAAAAAAATATCCCCAAAAAACCCCAACTTAGCCTAGTTTTTAATGTATAATCAGGCCTACTACGCAACTGTATTCTAATGTTGATCATTATGATGATACTTTTTATCTTTTTTTTTTTTAAGGTTTTTCGTGCAATGTTTGACCGTCTGAGAAAAATTAGGCAAACATTTTAAAGAAAGGGGTAATACACTCTGTGAATACACAGCAAAATGTAAAAATCAAGCGATAGAGATATTTAAAAGTGATAAATTGATATCAATGTGTAGATTGCCCTACTGTGGAAGTTTTACATGTCACAAATACATACTCAGCAGGTCTAAATGTTTTGGTTTTTTTCATGTCTCGGGTCAAACTCTTCCTCTTTGCGGCACATTCCCAAAAAAGACATTTGTATAAACACAGGATGGATTGTTTACAAAATCCCGTTTCAGCTTTTTGTCTGTTACTCATAATTGAGGAAATGATATTGAATCGCGTTTGCTTGAGTCTGGGAATCTATCCAGACTGAGATATATTTAAATACTGTATTTCGGGACCGAATGTCCCTTTGGGAGAGAGAGGACTCTATTGTATTTCTAAGGTTTTATTATTATCATACCGCCGCCTCTTTGAGCTGTAATTTGACCCCCTTAACATGCTTCAAAACTCACCAAATTTGACACACACATCAGGACTGGCAAACATTGCAATTTAAAGAAAACGCCAAAACTAAAAATTGCGCTATAGCGCCCCCATAGGAAGAAAACACAGACAAAAACTGCCTGTAACTTCCAGTAGGAATGTCGTAGCGACATGAACCAAAAAAACCTCTATGTAGGTCTCACTTAGACCTAGATTTCATATACTGTGAAATGAAGTGAATTATATTTATATAGCGCTTTTCTCTAGTGACTCAAAGTGCTTTACATAGTGAAACCCAATATCTAAGTTCCATTTAAACCAGTGTGGGTGGCACTGGGAGCAGGTGGGTAAAGTGTCTTGCCCAAGGACACAACGGCAGTGACTAGGATGGCGGAAGCGGGAATCAAACCTGCAACCCTCAAGTTGCTGGCACGGCCACCCTACCAACCGAACTATGCCGCCCATATACTGACATCCTTCAGCAAAAATCAACAGCAAGTTTGCAAGTCCTCCTTCAAAACAAAAGTTTTTTTTAAAAACACTCACCTTTGCCTCTTTGAGCTATAATTTGACCCCCTTAATATGCTTCAAAACTCACCAAACATGACACACACATCAGGACTGGCAAAAATTGCGATCTAATCAAAAAACCTAACCCCAATATTGCGCTCTAGCGACCCTTAGGAATAAAACACAGACAAAACTGCCCCTAGGAAGAAAACACAGAAAAAAAACTGCCTGTAACTTCCAGTAGGAATGCCGTAGAGACATGAAACAAAAACCTCTATGTAGGTCTCACTTAGACCTACATTTCATATGTTGACAACTCCCAGCAAAAATCAACAGGTAGTTTGCAATTCCCCCTTCAAAACAAAAGTTTTGTAAAAACCGGTCACCTTTTTTCAAACATTATCTCCTCTGAGCGCGTTTGTCACGTCGGCTTCAAACTACCACAGGAGGGAGATTGAACCCTTCTGATTAAAAGTTGATGAAAGAGTTTTTATTACTGCTACGGTTCTAACTTATATCTGTCAGTAGACACGTTATGGAAGATAAAAACTACAACATTTATAATAAAAAGTAGTGTATAGTTCTAACTTATATCTGTCAGTAGACACGTTATGGAAGGTAAAAACTACAATATAATACAAAGTAGTGTGTTGTTCTAACTTATATCTGGGAAGGCCAGACTTCCCTCTCCTCAGCCACTTCCATATAAACTTGCAGCTTTAATTTATTTTTGTTGTTGCTCAATAACCAAAGCATTGGCCATGGAATGTTTTTAATGTTTTTAATTTTGACAAAAAAAATGGTATAATTTGGATTCAAAGCAACATGCCAACTAAAAATTGAAATATAATATTTTTTTTGTGATAGAACATACACTGAAGAAATAGCATACATTACATTTATAATGTAAACTGATGGCTACTATGTTTAAAAATGCATAGAAAATGCATGAACAAACAACATAACGATTGTTTTTTATTTTTATTTAATGCATTTTAAATATTAAATAAACATAAACAAAACTCGGCTTACAGCGGAGCCAATGGGAGCTCCACTTTTCCACCCATAAAATACGATAACCATTCAAAAGCGCCAACAACACTATTTACTTTTTGTGACTTGAATATGAACCAAGTATTAGTGATATTGTTATTACAAGTGCTAACACAGACAAACTATTTTTCAGCAGTGACGTAATCACTTCTGTGTCACCCTATGTTTACATCCAGTGGTCTGCTATTTCCTCGCTTCCTTGCTCCCTGTAAATTTATTCTAAATCATAAATCATGCCTCTCACCAGGAAAGTAGATGAGTGGGGATATAATCCGACAAGTTGATAGACTTTGACAGCCATTAAGGACCCGAAACTGGCGAGAACGACACGAAAAGCGCTTAAAAGCTGCACTTAAATGTAGAATATATGTAGAATGTATTTATAATATCCATATATTAAATATATATTATATGTTATGTATTATTGTTTATTATTATTGTCTATTGTGAGCGAACTGTGGTGCTGAATTTCCCCCAGGGATCAATAAAGTACTTTTTATTCCATTCTAATCTATTCTATTCTATTCTATTGTTGCCCCTAACCCTACTGATTTTCTTCGCAAGGATTAGGAGGAATTCTTCATCTAAGTGGGAGTATATGAACATCCTAGCAGTCGGCGTCTTAATGACAGCAGACCTCGTACAGTAAGTGATCATTTATTATGTTTGTTGGCTCTTAAGAAAGCTGCAGTAAGCAATAAGAATCTAATTATCGTGGCAAAAAAATATGCAAATATTAATTATTATAAATCTGCCCGTTACTAATAGTACACTTACATCATGTATATACAACCCTAATTAGGTGTTTACATTTTTTTTAGGGGCTCTAAAGGCAGAATTGAACGGTTCTCACAGGCTCCATTGTAAGCCGATTTTTAAATGAATGTATTTAATATTTAGAAGGCATTAAAAAAAATCAATCAGTCATGTCTTTCATAATGATTGTGAACAACTGGCAAAGAAAATCTCAAAAAACTGCAGTTCCCCTTTAAGCCATAATCATCAAAATGTTATCAAAAATAGGCTTGAAATATCTTAAATTGCATGTTATGAGGCTACATAATTTATTAGTTTCACCTTGTAAATTTAATTGCTGGATTTATTCAGATTTTTTGAGTTTTTCCTGCAAGTGCTTCATGCTTTATGTTCACAGAAACGCTCTGAATGTGATGCTCACAAACCGTGGGCCAGACATGGTACCTTTACAGTAGTGGCACACAAAAATAGATGTACTGTACTGTAGTGTTTACAGAAATAAAACTGCGATGCAGAGTTCCTGTCCAGTGAGTTTCTAACACTGCAGCACGGATGACTCACCGCAACTGTGACTCATGTGGCCTTCGAGCCCACTTCTAGTGACAGTCAACTTGCAGAAAACACAGTTTGCAGTACGCTAAAAAATTTTTAAAAAAATAAATAAAAATAAAACCCAAACTGGTTTCCTCAAGGAGAGCTCATAACAGACATCAATTTTCTATTTAATAAATCAGTTAAGTTTCTTATAGAATATATTTGATCATAGGTAAACATGAGGAAAGTGCGATCCAGAAACAGTGGTTACAATCTTATTGTATTATGTATTATAATTTTTCTGCAACTTTTTACCTGCAATACCCCATAGTGTAATGCTACAGTGTTCAACTAGCAGCCCAGGACTGATAGAATACCGGGTTCGGTTCCAAACTTGAAAGACAATCATTTTTGCAGCAAATTTGCCCCCAAAATAGAGTGAATCGAGGAACTTGAACCACTGTAGACATATTGTAATGATCCGCTACCTGGATCATACCATATTCTAGTTTGTTCCGTTTTGTATCATATTCTGTTAGTGTTTGACTTCCTTAGTTCCTGTTTGTTCTGTCACCATGATTGCTTATTTGGTTGCTTTCGTTAATCACTACCTGTATTTAAGCCTGCCTTCTTCGTTCATTCTTTCTCGCTTCCTAGTTTGTGTTACACGCAATTTGTGTTTGTCATGTTTTCACTTGCTAGCTTTCGCGCTATGCCTTTGTTTTTCTCCAGCTCCCATGCTAGTAGTTTTTGTTTTGCCTTTTGTGCCTAGTGCAAGTTTTTCTGTTTCTTAGTCTGTTTTATTTATTAATAAATCAGTATTCACATCAGCCTTGCTCCTGATGGGTGCTGGTTGGCGCCTTGCATGGCAGCTCCCTCCATCAGTGTGTGAATGTGTGTGTGAATGGGTAAATGTGGAAGTAGTGTCAAAGCGCTTAGAGTACCTTGAAGGTCGAAAAGCGCTATACAAGTACAACCCATTTATCATTTATTTATTTATTTATTTCTTACCTCCACGCTGTGTCCGACCCCGACTGCATCCTTGAAAGAACGAGTGAAAGAACGTTGATTAAACATACATGTTCTTTGAAACAATGTCGCAAAATAGTTGTATTTGTAAATTGAAACATCAATGTCTAACAATGGACCCATCCAGAAGCCAGCGGCGTTTCTGGATGTTGTTGATAAATGGCTTTCACTTTGCATAGTAGAGCTTTAACTTGCATTTACAGATGTAGCGACAAACTGTATTTAGTGACAGTGGTTTTCTGAAGTGTTCCTGAACCCATGTGGTGATATCCTTTAGACATTGATGTCGGTTTTTGATACAGTGCCGTCCGAGGGATCGAAGGTCACGGTCATTCAATGTTGGTTTCCGGCCATGCCGCTTACGTGGAGTGATTTCTCCAGATTCTCTGAACCTTTTGATGATATTATGGACCGTAGATGTTGAAATCCCTAAATTTCTTGCAATTGCACTTTGAGAAAGGTTGTTCTTAAACTGTTTGACTATTTGCTCACGCAGTTGTGGACAAAGGGGTGTACCTCGCCCCATCCTTTCTTGTGAAAGACTGAGCAGTTTTTGGGAAGCTTTTTTTATACCCAATCATGGCACCCACCTGTTCCCAATAAATGTTTGATGAGCATTCCTTAACTTTATCAGTATTTATTGGCATCTTTCCCAACTTCTTTTGCACGTGTTGCTGGCATCACATTCTAAATTCTATTCATGTTGTCATGAGACAAGTCTTAAAAAATAGAGAAATAGTCTTTATAAATATGTAAGTCCTTACAAGGTGGGCCAACCGAACGCTCAGTCGGGCGTTTGTATTATGAATGACTTGTTAGCAGTCAACCAAAGAGAACAATAGAAAAAACAACTGTGGACGTTCTTCCTGTCCCTCTTTTGTCCTTTCCTTGAGTTAGCAAGTCGGAGGGAAAGAGGGACTCTTGTTTGTTTTGCAAAGTGGGATATGGGGGCTGGGAGGGCCAAACGAAGACCCGGCCTGCGAGTCCATTTGCCAAACACAGGAAACTGGGGAGGAAAACGGAAATAGTCGTACATTTTTGCCTGGATACCAGCAAGTCAACCGTCTGCATACTGACCAACAATCCAACGTTGTCCCCTCTTAAAGAGAGTCGAAGACGTAACCGTGATCATAGCTGAGGGGTCTGTCACTCACAGGCCTGAGGATGGAGTCAATCGAGGAAGGAAGTAATGGTGCCAACTGTCTGCGGACTGACTGTAAACATGCACCTCAAAAAGCTTCCGCAATTAAAGACGGAGATGAATCAAATTAAATTGGCCCCTAAAGTGGAGAAGTGTTATTCCCGGTTTAGTTACACCAAGTTTATTTGGAACGTGCGTAGCGCATACTTGCCAACCCTCCCGAATTTTCCGGGAGACTCCGGAATTTTAGTGCCTCTCCCGAAAATCCCGAATTTCTCCCGATTTCCAGCCGGCCCAGTCCCGTTATAACATCTACGGCTTTCGGAGAATGCACAACTGCACACAGAACAAGAAGGAGACTATTATATATGTCTTCATTACAACACACAACATCCGGAATCCCATCATGCATTGCTTCAAAACTACGGCAAGTAGTAATGTCCAAAAACAGATAGTGACAGAGAATGGAACGAGGATGGACAATTCAACCCTTAACTCACTCCTTTCCTGCAAATTAAATGTCACAGATGGTGCCCATACCTATGCTCCTGTGCTACTGGCTGCAAAGCATTGCACTTTAAAATACAACAATGAGTAGAGAGGAGTAATGCGAAGTGAAGTGAATAATATTTATATAGCGCTTTTCTCTAGTGACTCAAAGCGCTTTATATAGTGAAACACAAAATCCAAGTTACATTTAAACCAGTGTGGGTGGCACTGGGAGTAGGTGAGTAAAGTGTCTTGCCTAAGGACACAACGACAGTGACTACGTTGGCGGAAGCGGGGATCAAACCTGGAACCCTCAAGTTGCTGGCAGGGCCACTCTACCCACTGAGCTATACTACCCTTTTAATGTATGTGTATATGTGTAAATAAATGAATAAATGAACAAAGAAATTCGAGTAATTCTTATATATATATATATATATATATATATATATATATATATATATATATATATATATATATATATATATATATATATATATATATATATATATTGGGAAGCTGTTTTTATACCCAATCATGGCACCCACCTGTTCCCAATTAGCCTGCACACCTGTGGAATGTTTGGGGGGGATAATTTTTATCTATTTTTTTTTTCTTTGTCATGAAAAAGGGAGGTTTTTGTTGTTGGTGCACTAATTGTAAATGTATATTGTGTTTTTTATGTTGACTTAATAAAAAAAAACATTTCTTTTTTTTTTTTTTTTTAATAAAAATGAATAAAAAATTCTTCTGCGGCCGGCGGTACCAATCGGGCCACGGCCCGGTGGATTGGGACCACTGCTCTAGCCTATAAATAGACACCCTTTTTGGACCAGTTGATCTGCCGTTTTCTTTTCTTTTCCCTCAAGTTGCTGGCACGGCCACTCTACCAACTGAGCTATACTGCCCCTTTAATGTGTGTGTATATGTGTAAATAAATGAAAAAAGAAATTCAAGTATTTCTTTTATATATATATATATATATATATATATATATATATATATATATAAAAAAGAAATACTTGAATTTCTTTGTTCATTTATTCAAGTATTTCTTTTATATATACGTATACATATATATATATATATATATATATATATATATATATATATATATATATATATATATATACATATATATATATGTAGGTGTGGGAAAAATTACAAGACTACTTCGTCTCTACAGAACTGTTTCATGAGGGGTTCCCTCAATCATCAGGAGATTTTAATGGAAGCATTCACATACAGGGAACCCCTCATGAAACAGTTCTGTAGAGACGAAGTAGTCTTGTAATTTTTCCCACACCTACATATTGCGCTCTACCACGGTATCGAGCACTATTCTCTGGATAATCCAATCAATACACATATATATATATATATATATATATATATATATATATATATATACACACCCATATAAAATATAAATATTAAATTATACTACCATTTGAACTAATTTAAGTTCATTATTATTTATTTATTAATTTATTTATCAATACTTGAATTTCAGTGAATTCTAGCTGTAAATATACTCCTCCCCCTAAACCCCGCCTCTGTCCCACCCCACCCATCCGACCCCGCCCACCAATCTCCCAAATTCGGAGGTCTCAAGGTTGGCAAGTACTCGAATCAGTGAAGCACAAGCGAGCTTTCTAACAATTAGGAAGGTTTGTGTCACGTTTTGTCCTCCTACAGAAACCACATTAACACAAAAAAACATTTCTCATTCCATTTTTTTTTGACCATTTCCATACATTTTTGAAAAAGCTTCATGGAGCCACCAGGGCGGCGCTAAAGATTAATTGCCGCGGGTTGCTGTCCCCCGGTTTAAGCAAACATTATTCGACCTTTTGGTGAGTTACTCCTAACCAGGTGGCGAGCAACCTTTCGGAGAACCGCTGCTTTTGGAGACAACCCCAACAACATAAAAAAACCAAACTGCATGTTTTATGCAGTTTACGCTTGGCGTCATTTTCGAGAATCGACACGGCTAATACAAAGCAGAGCTCATGAAGTCGGGCTCGGCGCAAAGTTGGTGGACAGCTGACGACCTTTTCACATATGTTTGTTGAACCTTTGTCATGCTGCTTCCTGTGAGCCGTTTGGCTTAAGGACCGGAGGTGGGGGGGGGGGGGGGGGGTAGGAACACACGGTATTACACGCTGCACAGTATTAAGAACAAAAGGGCACGGCACAGGATTCAGGAAGGGTTATTGTTTGTTTACAAGATGTATTAATATCATAGGGACGACTCCGGCCATCACTATTTGTAGCTTTTAGATGTTAACATGGGACTATGGTGAGAAATAGTTGTTAACAAAACTTTACAAGCATTTATTAAAAATAATTTTTTTTAAACAGTTTTCAAAATATAGACCTTTTTCAATATTTTTTAAAATTTTCAGAAGATATGTCATGTCTTGTGATCATGTTTTGTTTAGTTATGTTCTGTTTTGTTTAAGACTCCTTCAGTTCCTGTTTGTGCACCTCCCTGCGTTTGTTTTGGTTGCCATTCTGTCATTTTTTGGGGGTCACGTTCTGTTTGGCTTTGGACTCATTGTGCACTCTTGTTTGTTCTGTCACCATGACAACCATTAGTTCACCTGATTCATTCGGACTCACGCACCTGATTTGTTTAGGACTCACGCACCTGTGTTAATCATGTCATACACAAGGCAGACTCAAAGTCTGCCTTGAGGGATGGCGTGGCGCAGTGGGAGAGTTGCCGTGCGCAACCCGAGGGTCCCTGGATCAAATCCCACCTAGCACCAACCTCGTCACGCCCGTTGTGTCCTGAGCAAGACTATTCACCCTTGCTCCTGATGGGTGCTGGTTGGCGCCTTGCATGGCAGCTCCCTCCATCAGTGTGTGAATGTGTGTGTGAATGGGTAAATGTGGAAGTAGTGTCAAAGCGCTTTGAGTACCTTGAAGGTAGAAAAGCGCTATACAAGTACAACCCATTTATCATTTAACCCATTTAAAGTGCTTCACAGACAACAAAGTGAAATGAAATAAAATAAAAGCAAAAGCAAATGCAGACAATAAAAATAAAAACAGTGCGGACGTTAAAAGTTAAAAGATTTAGCTGAAAGCTAAAGTGAACATAAAAGTTTTCAGTCAAGCTTTAAAAGTAGTCAGAGTTGGGGAAAGTCACTATCATTTAAGCTTGTGGTTGCCAGGCAGTCGGCCCGGCGTCATTGTTGTTGTTCCATGCTCTGTTCATACTAGTTTTTTTCACCTCATAGTTCATGCTTTTTGGACCCACGCCAAGTTTCGCCGCCTGCCGCACCACGCCGAGCTTCCACGACGGGGACGTGCGCAACTTCCACACCTGCCACGAAATTCCCAAAGTCAAAGTCATGAACACTCCTGTTTATGGTGTCAAGATATGGACAGTGCCGGCTTCTCCGATCTTCTACTACGCCGCTGTACCCCGTCAGGTAGAGCGGCGTTCTATGCGTCGCCGCCACCTGACTCTACCTAGATGGATTTGGGGACATCTAACTAGAGTCAAGTGGTGGCGACGTGTAGAACGCCGCTGTACCCGACGAGGTGGGCGACCTGGGAACGGCCACACGCGTGGCCGACGAGGAGGTCGGCGTACTTGGCGCGGCGGACGATCAGGTAACGGCCACATCCGTGGCCGACGAGGAGGATGGCGCGTCGTCATCATGGCAGGTGTGGAAGTTGCGCACGTCCCCGTCGTGGCAGGCGTGGAAGCTTGGCGTGGGTCTAAAAAGCATGAACTATGAGGTGAAAAAAAACTAGCATGAGCACGGCATGGAACAACAACAATGACGCCAGGCCGACTGCCTGGCAACTACAAGCTTAAATAATCGTGACATGATTAACACTGGTGAGTCAGTCCAAATGAATCGGGTGAACTAATGGATGTCATGGTGACAAAATAAACAAGAGTGTTGTGATCCGCTGCCCGGATCATGTTGTGATTTGGATTTTTGAGTCTGTTTGTGTTTTCTGTTGGTTTGGACTCCTGTTGTTATTGTTTGTGCACCTGTGAGTTAGTTTTCGTCACCATGTTTTGGTAATCACTGTCCTTATTTAAGACTGCTTTCTCCGGTCAGTCGGTCTGGCTTCGTAATTTGTTTTCACGCAACAAGTATTGACTTCTGTATTCCTGTTCGCTACCAGCTAACTTCCACGCTAGGGCCTTTGTTTATGCTAGCTCCCATGCTAAGCGCCTTTTGTTTTGCCTTTTGTGCCTAGAGCAAGTTTTTCTTTGTTAGGGTCGGATTTAATTTAAAATAAATAGTTTGTTCTTACCTCCACGCTGTGTCCGAGGCTCGTCAGCATTCCTGGGAGAACGAATCCGCATCACCAAGCGACCCGGTCGTTACACAAGAGTGCACAATGAGACCAAAACCAAACAGAACGTGACCACAAAACAAGACAGGATGGCAACCAAAACAAACTCAGGGAGGAGCACAAACAGGAACTAAAGGAGTCTTGAACAAAACAGAATATAACTAAACAAAACATGATCAGAAGACATAACAAGATATTGAAAACTTGCTTAATAGATCGTAGAAATTCATGCAGAGCTATCATCTCAACATCGATGGCAATCGTCGAAATAACCGAATAGATTACCAATTCTGTAGACGGTAAACGGTGAGCAGCTGCGGTCTTTATGGATCCTTTGACACAAATAATCGTAATATCTTTGATTAACAAATTAGAACAGTAAGGCATCAGAGGGTTGGTCTCAAACTGGGTAAGAAGCCACTTCACCAACAAAGACACATCTACAAAGCTAAATATATCTTGTGGTGTACCCCAGGGATCAATACTGGGACCAAAATGGTTCAATCATTTTACCATGAATTGATTAACCTTTCTCTTCACTGCAAGCTTTGAAAAAGACATGTTTGGGGTTGTGGAATATATTTGTATTTAGCCGGCGCACAGAGAATAATGTTGTTTCCGCAATGTGTGTCGTTCCGCTTTTCCTCTCTACAGCAACACGGCGGTCGGCGGATAATAGCCGGGAAAGTACCTGGATAGCGAGGGCAAAAAAGTGACGGCTCCCGGAATGTTATCCGGCGTCGTGTAGAAATATATGTAGTGTTCATCGTGTGAGGCAATGCAAATTAAACAATAAAAAAAGTAACGGTTTGAATTGGTCCAAGTTATTGGGGACTGTTATTACTGACGGACAGGTGTTGCGGTGTGACTGCAAGCCAGGCACGTAAGAAAACCCTCGTCTCCATCACAACATATCCATCGCTTTCACTCATTTTTGTGGGTTCTTCCGAGGATGTCGTAGTCGTAATGGTTTGTACAGTCCTTTGAGACATTTGTGATTTAGGGCTACGTAAATAAACATTGATTGATTGATTGGTTGATTTGCAGCTTTTCCACCAATGCAGGGGTAGGCAACCCAGAACGTTGAAAGAGCCATTTTGGACCCAAATAACACAACGCTGTCCAGCACCATTCAAATAAAACTTTGCAGGCCGCTCTAAAATTAAACTTTCATATTAAGGTGGGGGCCGCAAATTAACGTCTCGCGGGCCGCGTGTCTGAGACCCCTGATTAACGTGGACAAGTTGAAAAACTTCTTCGGGTGTTACCATTTAGTGGTCAATTGGACGGAATATGTACTGTACTGTGCAATCTACTAATACAAGTTTCAATCAATCAATCAATCAATCAATCAATCAATCAATCAATCAATCAATCAATCAAAACGTCATTTGTAAAGTTACAAAGGACTTAAAGTTAGTACTATTTGCAGATGCCAGGACTCTGATTGATTGATTTTTTAAAAATCTTTTCTGGCGGTCCAGCCTCACCCAGACTCTGCATCCAGTGGCCCCCACCAGGTTAAATTGAGTTGGAGACCCCTGGTTTAAAAGCAATCAAAACCAGAGCTTACTAAGCAAACAGTTTTTTCAACAGAATCTAAAGTTTTGGACGCAGGTCGACCGGCGATGTTCTGCTTTTTATCAAGAGAGGTTATGGAAAACAGCAGCTGCAACATCTGTTGCTCCGTGAGCTGGTCGGAGGGGGAAGCGAGTTGCATTGTTATGGTTTGACCAGGGATTCTTGGAAGGGGTCGATTGTTGAGATTTTTCAAATGAAACCTTTGTGGGAAGCCCAGGGTCATCAGTTCCCTGCCGCGTGACGCTTCTGCTGATTGCATGATGCTTTATTGCATTGTCACGTAAAATATTTGTGTTAATTATTTAAAATTATGCTGCATTTTTTCTTTTGCTTCCACTCATCAGTAATCCACTAATGTCCGCGCTGGTACAACAAATATTTTTTGCTCATTAAACATTGTGAAAGACTCTCGCTGTCCTGCGGGTTCAATGGACCACCCAGGAAGGACATCTCTTTTACAGGTTTGACTCTTATTTATTTTTGCAATAAAGAAATTCGTCGCTCCTGCTGCTTGCTCCTCCGTGTCGCTCAGTCGGCCGCGTCTCCGTCGCTCTTGCTCTTTAGTCGCTGTTGCGGGCTCTCCACCTCCTTCCTCCCCGATCTCTCCTCCTTCTCCCCTTTTATACATCATGAGGAGATGAGTTAATTGTGTCCTGGTGTGCGAGCCACGCACCTGATATCGCTCGTAGCGTTGCTCCCGCTCGGTTGTCGTCTCCACCTCCTTGCCGCCATCTTGGGCCGGGCTCCAGCATGCCCTGCCCCGCTGCTCGTTTGCCGGCTCCGCCTCTTCACAAACCTATTTTTACCTGCACGCTGCTGTCCGTGGCAATTCCCTTTCATTACATTTTGCATTTGTTTGGGTTTTTTTGCCACTTGTTAACCCATCTGCACAGCATATTACCTCAAAGTGTCTTAAACGTCTCTGGCACTGCATCTAAACCCCAACTACTTTTTGATTGGCCCATAACAAAATAAACCGGAATAGCGAGCGCAAAACAGTGAGGGCTCCCGGAGTGTTATCCGGCGTCATATAGAAATATATGTAGTGTTCATCGTGTGAGGCAATGCAAATTTAACAATAAGAAAAAATAAATAAATTACGGTTTGAATTGGTCCAGGTTATCGGGGACTGTTATTACTGACGGACAGGTGTCGCGGTGTGACTGCAGCCAGGCACGTGAGAAAACCCTCGTTTCCATGGCAACGTCTCTGTCGCTTTCACTCGTTTGCCGCTTTTCCACTAACGCAGGGGTAGGCAACCCAGAACGTTGAAAGAGCCATTTTGGACCCGAATAACAAAAAAATTGTCTCTGTTTGGAGCCAACAGGAGGCCTTGGAGTTTACAGTTACGGTAGCAAAATTAACGCCGAACGGGCCTACATCACGACTAACGTGTTCCACGTCCGATTCGCCCAGCGACTCTGTCGGAGTATCAGCGCTGGGGTCCAGTGCACCACAGTGTTGTATTGTCGCTCGGTCCTTTGGCGGAGTGCTTGGGAAGCTACCGGTCAGGCGCCGGGGGGAAGGAGGGAGCGAGAGAGAGAGCGCGAGAGAGGGTCTAGTGGAAAAGTGGCAACATCTTTCACTGCTTGCATCATGCAAGTGACGTCAATGTTCGTCCCTCGAGAGCCACATAACACACCGGGATTGGTAGAGTCCTTAAGCTCCGCACACAACTCTATCGAGCGGCATTCATATAAAACTCGCGGGCCGCACTGACATTAAACTTTCATTTGGAGTGGCATGGCGTAGTGGGTAGAGGGGCTGTGCCAGAAACCTGAGGGTTGCAGGTTCGCTTCCCACCTATTGACATGCAAATCGCTGCCGTTGTGTCCTTGGGCAGGACACTTCACCCGCTCACACTGGTGAATGAATGATGAATGAATGACTGGTCGGAGGGGCCGTAGGCGCAAACTGGCAGCCACGCTTCCGTCAGTCTACCTCAGGACAGCTGTTGCTACAGATGTAGCTTACCACCACCAGGTGTGAATGAATGATGGGTTCCCACTTCTCTGTGAGCGCTTTGAGTATCTAACAATAGAAAAGCGTGATATAAATCTAATCCATTATTATATTACTATTATATTAAGGCGGGGGCTGCAAAATAATGTTGTGACAGACTTCTCAAGCCGTCGTGCGGGTTCCAAGGACCGTCAAAGAAGGACAAAGCACGTTTAGACTTCTTTATTTTGCAATAAAGACTGCTTTTCAGATGCTCCGTCCGCCGCTATCTCTTCCGCTTGTCTTTCTGCTTCGGGTGTTGTCGCCTCTCTCGCGCTCTCAGTCTGTCTCGCTCCGCCTTTCTCTCTGAAGTTCATGGCTGTCGTCCCTCTATACAGCGCGAGAGGATTACTCAATTGTTCCCAGGTCCGCGATCACGCACCTGGTTTTGATTGCGGTGTCGTTTCCGCCGCGCCAGCCTTGCCACTCGCTCATCGTCCTCACCTCCTCGCCGCCATCTTGGGCCGGGCTATGGTGTGCCCTACCACGCTGTCGGACTGCCGTCCTCACCTCCTCGCCACCATCTTGGGCCGGGCTACGGTGTGCCCCACCACGCTGTCGGACTGCCGTCCTCGCCTCCTCTACGCCATCTTGGGCCAGGCTACGGTGTGCCCCACCACGCTGTCGGACTGCCGTCCTCACCTCCTCGCCACCATCTTGGGCCGGGCTACGGTTTGCCCCGCCACGCTGTCTGACTGCCGTCCTCACCTCATCGCCACCATATTGGGCCGGGCTACGGCGTGCCCTGCCTCGCTGTCAGACTGCCGTCCTCGCCTCCTCTACGCCATCTTGGGCCGGGCTACGGTTTGCCCCGCCACACTGTCGGACTGCCGTCCTCACCTCCTCGCCACCATCTTGGGCCGGGCTACGGTGTGCCCCGCCACGCTGTCAGACTGCCGTCCTCGCCTCCTCGCCGCCATCTTGGGCCGGGCTCCGGCATGCCCTGCCTCGCTCTCGGACTACCAGCCACGCCTCCTTGCCGCCATCTTGGGCCGGGCTACAGTGTTCCCTTTCTCGCTGTCCGACTGCCGACCACGCCTCCTCGCCGCCATCTTGGGCCGGGCTCCGGCGTGCCCTGCCTCGCTGTCAGACTGCTGACCACGCCTCCTCGCCGCCATCTTGGGCCGGGCTACGGTGTGCCCTGCCTCGCTGCCGGACTGCCGGCCACGCCTCCTCGCCACCATCTTGGGCCGGGCTACGGCGTGCTCTGCCTCGCTGTCAGACTGCCGGCCACGCCTCCTCACCGCCATCTTGGGCCGGGCTCCAGCGTGCCCTGCCTCGCTTTCGTACTGCCAGCCATGCCTCCTCGCCGCCATCTTGGGCCGGGCTACGGCGTGCTCTGCCTCGCTGTCAGACTGCCGGCCACGCCTCCTTACCGCCATCTTGGGCCGGGCTATGGTTGGTATAGCTCGGTTGGTAGAGTGGCCGTGCCAGCAACTTGAGAGTTTCAGGTTCGATCCCCGCTTCAGCCATCCGAGTCACTGCCGTTGTGTCCTTGGGCAAGACGCTTTACCGACCTGCTCCCAGTGCCACCCACACTGGTTTAAATGTAACTCAGATATTGGGTTTCACTATGTAAAGCGCTTTGAGTCACTAGATAAAAGCGCTATATAAATTTAATTCACTTCACTTCACTGCCCTGCCTCGCTGTCGGACTGCCGCCCACGCCTCTCCACAAACGTCTAGCGGGCCAAGTGTCTGAGACCCCTGCTACAAATGGACCAAATTTGGTACGGAATGCATGTCGTCTTTGCTCTTATGCACAACTAACTACCTTTTTGACTAAAGATTTCAGATGGCTTGTGTTTATGTTTTTTTTCTAAAAATCTCATTCACTCTGATGTACACCGCCAACATGTTTCTGATTCATAGAAAACTAAATCCTGGAAGCGGAGTCTTACCGCTCGTTTTTGACTGATCCATACCTAGGACTTTTATGTCGGATTTCACAATCACAGATTTCTGCTAAATCTGTTCCGATCAGTGCTCAACAAGATTAGTCTAAACCAGGGGTCACCAACGTGGTGCCCGTGGGTACCAGGTAGCCCGTAAGGACCAGATGAGTCGCCCGCTGGCCTGTTCTAAAAATAGCTCAAATAGCAGCACTTACCAGTGAGCTGCCTCTATTTTGTAAATTTTATTTATATACTAGCAAGCTGGTCTCGCTTTGCTCAACATTTTTAATTCTAAGAGAGACAAAACTCAAATAGAATTTGAAAATCCAAGAAAATATTTTAAAGACTTGGTCTTCACTTGTTTAAACAAATTAATTAATTTTTTTTACTTTGCCTCTTATAAATTCCAGAAAGACAATTTTAGAGAAAAAACACAACCTTAAAAATTATTTTAGGATTTTTAAACACATATACCTTTTCACCTTTTAAATTCCTTCCTCTTCCTTCCTGACAATTTAAATCAATGTTCAAGTATATATATATTTTTTTTTTATTGTAAATAATAATAAATAAAATTTAATTTAATTCTTCATTTTAGCTTCTGTTTTTTCGCCGAAGAATATTTGTGAAATATTTCTTCAAACTTATTATGATTAAAATTCCCAAAAATTATTCTGGCAAATCTAGAAAATCTTTAGAATCAAATTAAAATCTTATTTCAAAGTCTTTTGAATTTCTTTTAAAATTTGTGTTCAGGAAAATCTAGGAAGAAATAATGATTTGTCTTTGTTAGAAATATAGCTTGGTCCAATTTGTTATATATTCTAACAAAGTGCAGATTGGATTTTAACCTATTCAAAACATGTCATCAAAATTCTAAAATGAATCTTAATCAGGAAAAATTACCAATGATGTTCCATAAATTATTTTTTTAATTTTTTCAAAAAGATTCGAATTAGCTAGTTTTTCTCTTCTTTTTTTTCGGTTGAATTTTGAATTTTAAAGAGTCGAAATTGACGATAAACTATGTTTCAAAATTTAATTTTAATTTTTTTCCTGTTTTCTCCTCTTTTAAACCGTTCAATTGTTTTTTTCATAATTTATTCTCTACAAAAAAACCTTCCGTAAAAGGAAAAAAAAACAATTTGTTAAAGGTAAATTGAGCAAATTGGCTATTTCTGGCCATTTATTTAAGTGTGTATCAAACTGGTAGCCCTTCGCATTAATCAGTACCCAAGAAGTAGCTCTTGATTTCAAAAAGGTTGGTGACCCCTGCTCTAAAGTCTTTGTTTTACATCAAATTACAATTTCTTTGCCTAACATGCACATCTTTACGGGGTTTCTTAAGAGTTCTGAAGCGCTAATTCAAAACACATGTGTGCCTTTGCACTGCGTGGAGTCCACTTTTTTGGAGAAGCACTTCCTCAAGGCTCAGGAGACTTTGGACTGCGAAACGGGCTGCTATTCCGTTACAAAATTCTAAAGATAGCCTCATCTTCCTGACCTCCCTGCAACCCCCAAGAACATCGCTGGGCTCAATTAAGCGGACATTAGAACATTTCCCCTAATGCTAAACTGTGGCTGCATTCTACACATTCTATCTGCAGCTACCCAATTAGCAGTATTCCCAAACGCCAGGAGGAATTTGCTCATTTGAATATGCTAATCCGTTCGGTATTGACTCGCACCTTCGAGCAGATGTGTCCGTTCACATCCACGACCCCGGCGGGGTTACCGTTGTCAAAGCCCGACCCTTATCTCTCTGCCCGCAGGGGGCGAATCCCAAACATGGCAGCTCAAACACATTAATCCAGCATATGGCCGGGCTTCCTCTTATTTGTACAGCTGAGCCGCGGGTCACCTTGTCTGAAAAGCAGCGATGATGGACTTGTAGAGGCTTGGACGGCCTGGCAAGCATGAGAAAGTGCAGTCAAATAAAACAAGCAGGTCATGGGCTTAATGCGCTTCGGCTGGACAAGTCGTCACATGACGCTGTCGTTTCGTCCGAATTAGATTTTTTGCATCGTTGAGCGATTTTCCGGATAGATTTGCGATCTCCGACACTAAATGTGTGACTCAAACCGAACAACGTGGCATAAAAAAAAAGAAGATAAATTCCCCAACCAAATGTCTGTTCGGCCCTTTCGTCTCCTCGTTTTGAGTGGCGTACATTCAAAGCAGAAACATCTGCTCGGCGTTTGGTATCCCACGCCAAAAAAAGCATCGAAAGACATTCTGTCTTATATTTACGAGTTACGAGTATTAAGGTTTGTGTTAGGTCTGCAGAAGGGCGGTTTGTATTGAAGTAATATCACACAGTTATTGAATCAGTCTGGTTCTGTGAGGATCCGCCGCCCGGATCATATTATGATTAGATTTTTGAGTCATTTGTGTTTTCTGTTGGTTTTGGACTCCTTCGGTTCCTGTTTGTGCACCTCTGAGTTTATTATTGCTTATTATTTTCACCTGTGCACCTGTTTTGTAATCACTGTCATTATTTAAGCCTGCCTTCTCCAGTCAGTCAGTCAGTCTGGCTTCCTAATTTGATATACGCAACAAATGATGACTTTTGTTCCCGGTTCTGTACCTGCTAGTTTCCCACGCTAGCCCCTTTGAAGGGAAGTTTGAAGTGAATTATATTTATATAGCGCTTTTCTCAAGTGACTCAAAGCGCTTTACATAGTGACACCCAATATCTAAGTTACTTTTAAACCAGTGTGGGTGGCACTGGGAGCGGGTGGGTAAAGTGTCTTGCCCGAGGACACAACGGCAGTAACTAGGATGGCACAAGTGGGAATCGAACCTGCAACCCCCAAGTTTCTGGCACGGCCACTCTACCGACCGAGCTATGCCGCCCCCTTTGTTTTTTGCCTTCCGTGTTTTGAGCAAGTTTTTTTTTTGTTAAGGTCTGATTTATTTTTAAATAAATCATTTGTTCCTACCTTCACGCTGTGTCCGGAGCCCGTCTGCATTCCGACACAGCGTGGGCGTTATAGCTCGGTTGGTAGAGCGGCCGTGCCGGCAACTTGAGGGTTGCAGGTTCGATCCCCGCTTCCGCCATCCTAGTCACTGCCCTTGTGTCCTTGGGCAAAACACTTTACCCACCTGCTCCCAGTGCCACCCACACTGGTTTAAATGTAAAAATTAGATATTGGGTTTCACTATGAAAAGCGCTTTGAGTCATTAGAGAAAAAGCGCTATATAAATATAATTCACTTCACTTCACTGCATCCCTGGGAGAACGAACTCCGCACCCGGTCGTTACAGTATGAAGCCAGCCTGACTGACTGGAGAAGCCAGGCTTAAATAATGACAGTGATTACAAAACAGGTGCACGTCGGGGAAAAAACTACAGGCCCAACTATGGTAACCAACTCAGAGGTGCACAAACAGGAACCGAAGGAGTCCAAAACCAACAGAAAACACAAATGACTCTGAAATCTAATCATAATATGATCCAGGCAGCGGATCATACCAGGTTCTTTGTGAAGGTTTCAACATGAGCTACCATCTCTGATCCACCCTTAATTTTCCTGTCCTGGCGTAATCCAGTTATTTTTTTTAAACCTAATGTGTTGAATAGTTATTGACAAGAGCTTGAGTTTAATTTAACCAAATAAATTGATGACATTTAACCAGGGGTGTAACGGTACACAAGAGTAAGAAAACAACAAAATGTAAATTTTTTGGTTATTTATTTACCAAATTTGTAAACAATGGCTTTACCCTTTTAACATTGGGAACACTATAATAATTCTGCCCACGTTAATCTGCAGCTCAGCTCGCTTGCAGTTCTGGCTTGAGGTGAAGGCTAATTAGCTTTTTAGAGTAACATTAGCTCATTTTGCGGTGTGTGTGTGTGTTTGTGTTTGTTTTACGGACAGAAAATCTTTGAATGGCAGGGTCCCTGCTATCACATGTTGGTAAAAATATAACATTTACATAATAAAAATCAACTGCAGGCCTCCCAAATGCTGTAATAAATTAAGCATGATGATTTGACTCGAAACTGTTTAATCCACATTAAACTGCCTCAAATTTCTGATGGGATTAAATAAAATTACAAAACTTTCCTTCTACATATAAAAAGTGCAACATTAAACAGTTTCGAGTCAACTCATCATGCTTAATTTATCACAGCATTTGGGAAGTCTGCAGTTGATTTCGATTATGTAAATGTTATATTTTTACCAACATGTGATAGCAGGGACCCTGCAATTCAAAGCTTTTCTGTCCGTAAAACACACACACACACACACCGCAAAATAAGCTATCGTTACGCTAAAAATCTAATTAGCCTTCACCTCAAGCCAGAACTGCGAGCGAGCTGAGCTGCAGTTTAAGTTTCTAGAAAGACAACGGGCTCATAGTGATGTTAGTAGTAGTTGACTGGCAGGTGTTTATTATCATTTGGGGAGAGTACGCTGCCTTATGCTCACCTGCTAAATACCTATCTGCTCGACGCTGAAGCATTAACTACACACGCTCTGAATACTCTGTGCTGATTGGCTGTTACTGCTATATATGTGACCAATCAGATGGTTGTGTGGGTGGGACAATGCTGGGTGCTGAGACGGAGGCAGAAGAAGCAAAGCAGCTTGTTAAGACTTTAGATTAGAAACTCGATCGGTACACCCCCGTAGCGAACCGAAACCCCCGTACCGAAACGGTTCAATATAAATACACGTACCGTTACACCCCTACATATAACAATGTCAAAGCCAGTAGAGATTCCTGTTGTAACTATTTTTTTTTAATAATGTGGCTTTTACGGGAATCTGATACCATGAATTGTTTAACGTGGACCCCGACTTAAACAAGTTGAAAAACTTATTCGGGTGTTACCATTTAGTGGTCAATTGTACGGAATATGTACTGAACTGTGCAATTTACTAATAAAAGTATCAATCAATCAATCAATGGGGCGGCATGATGATGCGGATTGTTCTTCAGACGATGACAGCAGGAACTCCGGAGACAAAGTGCAGGTAGGAGATGATTTATTGTCCAATAAATCAGGCAGGAACAAACAAACATAAGGAGTTCGATTGATTGATCGGAAATTGTATTAGTAGATTGCACAGTACAGTACATATTCCGTACAATTGACCACTAAATGGTAACACCCGAATACGTTTTTCAACTTGTTTAAGTCGGGGTCCACGTTAATCAATTCAATGGAGAGCATGTGCCTAGCACAAAAAAAAGCTAACGGAATAGCTAACGTGAAAACACATAAGCCAAAGTATAGCTCGAGGAATACAGAACACTTCCATAGCAGTTGCGTGTAGCAAGCAAAAGCACCAGAAAGAGTTAGGCAAAAATTCAGGACTAAATAGCTCTCTGATTAGTGCCCGGCAACAGGTGAGCGTGCCGAACACCAATCAGAGGCAGGTGAATGATTGATTGATTGAAACTTTTATTAGTAGATTGCACAGTTCAGTACATATTCCGTACAATTGACCACTAAATGGTAACACCTGAATACGTTTTTCAACTTGTTTAAGTTGGGCTCCACGTTAATCGATTCATGGTAAACAAATGAATAACCATGAAAACAATAAACAACCAGGGCAACCAAGGAGACATAAAACAGAACTAAGCTAACAAGACATAAAAAACGTAAGCAAAATTTGATCTGGGCAACGGATCATAACACTGTCCTTGTTATTATAAAATATTCTTTGCGTTTGGTAGAAAAAAACTGTATGTTAACCGGACGTACCTGATTGTGGAGGGCACTTAACAGGATGCGTCGATGTGTGTCCAACATCTTTACGACCATCCATCCATCCATCCATCCATCTTTTTCCGCTTATCCGAGGTCGGGTCGCGGGGGCAACAGCCTAAGCAGGGAAACCCAGACTTCCCTTTCCCCAGCCACTTCGTCTTGCTCTTCCCGGGGGATCCCGAGGCGTTCCCAGGCCAGCCGAGAGACATAGTCTTCCCAACGTGTCCTGGGTCTTCCCCGTGGCCTAAACACCTCCCTAGGGAGGCGTTCGGGTGGCATCCTGACCAGATGCCCGAACCACCTCATCTGGCTCCTCTCGATGTGAAGGAGCAGCGGCTTTACTTTGAGTTCCTCCCGGATGGCAGAGCTTCTCACCCTATCTCTAACGGAGAGCCCCGCCACACGGCGGAGGAAACTCATTTCGGCCGCTTGTACCCGTGATCTTATCCTTTCGGTCACGACCCAAAGCTCATGACCATAGGTGAGGATGGGAACGTAGATCGACCGGTAAATTGAGAGCTTTGCCTTCCGGCTCAGCTCCTTCTTCACCACAACGGATCGGTACAACGTCCGCATTACAACGAGAGGAAATGTCGCAGAATGTCCAGGTCTGTCTTAGAACCTGTTTCCAAAGTTCTGGTGTGCTACGTGTGGTCTGTACTGAGACACAGACACTGTCAAACCACCTCATTAAGAACATCAACGCTGCAGAGATGTGCTACTTCGAAGAATGCAGCAGTTTTCTTCTGCGGCCCACAAATCCAACAATTAAGTCCTTTGACAGATCCAAGAAAAAGATTCCTCTAAAACCACATCAGGGAGAGACAACTGCCTTTTATTTGGCTCTGTTATAAGACTGGGAGACTAAAAAGAAGTTGCCCTAACAGGATAGATGAATAGTTACACACACGTATTTCCGACATGCCAAACACATCGGACAATGACACCTGGAGGACTGGTAATTATGCTGCGTTCCATTTACCTTGGACGTTGGAAGTCGTTGCTGGGAATGCTACGACACATCATCTGCAAAAAGCAGAGACCTGATCCTGCTGCCACCGAACCGGATCCCTTCGACGCCTTGACTGCGCCGAGAAATTCTGTCAATGAAAGTTATGAACAGAATCTGTGACAAAGGGCAGCCTTTTCCTCACTTGAAACGTGTCCAACTTACTGCCGGCAATGCGGACCAAGCTATGGCTCTGATCATACAGGGAGCGGACCGCCACAATCAGACAGTCCGATACCCTATACCAGGGGTCGGGAACCTTTTTGGCTGAGAGAGCCATGAAAGCCAAATATTTCAAAATGTATTTCCGTGAGAGCCATATAATGTTTTTTAAAACTGAATACAACTAAAAGCGTGCATTTTTAAGTAAGACCAACATTTTTTGAGTATAATAAGTCTCTTATTCTTTTTAATAACATTGTTATTCTGAAGCTAACCAATAATAAATAAAATGTCATCTCTGTTGATCATGTTTTTGTTTGGCCATGTGCTGTTTGTCCTTTGGACTCTTTAAGTTCCTGTTTTTTTTCCACTCCCTTGTCTGGTTTCCTTGGTTAGTCATTTTGTCCACCTGTCTCTGGCAGAATTTAAGCTCGTCTTTGCCAGTCAGTCGCCCTGTGCTGACTTGTTTAATGCTTTGCCAAGTAAGTTTTGTTTGATTTACGTTCTTAGTCTGTTTATGCGTTAGCTTTGTTCTTTAGCCCAAGTTGTGCCTCCGCTGTGAGCGATTTTTGTTTGTATATTTTTTTTGTTAAAATTAAATCATGTTTTTACCTAAATGCCATGTCCCGAGTAGTCCGTCTGCCTTCCTGGGAGAACGACCCCGCAGCAAGCTGCAACCCCCCATCCCCCCATCGTGACATAAAATACTTCTTACCATTAATGCGACTTCTTGAACAGGTGCGGTAGAAAACGGATGGATGGATATAAATGCATGAGAATGTTTTATGTTTTGCACGTTATTTTTAGCACTGTGATTACCGGCGAAATTATTCATAATAATCATGTTTAGCAATGTCAGCTAAGATTGATCTGAGAGCCAGATGCAGTCATCAAAAGAGCCACATCTGGCTCTAGAGCCATAGGTTCCCTACCCCTGCCCTATACTCTCTGAACACTCCCCACAGGACTTCCCGAGGGACACGGTCGAATGCTTTCTCCAAGTCCACAAACCACATGTAGACTGGTTGGGCAAACTCCCATGCACCCTCAAGGAGTATAGAGCTGGTCCACAATTCCTCAATAATTAATTGTAATTTTTTTGTTGGCTGGCCACGGTTCTAATGGTTCATGTCGGATGATTGACGGATAACCGTGTTTTGTGTTTGGTGTTAACACGGCCTTTGGCGGAGCACGGCAAATTCCTGAACCGCCGTCTAAACCGGTGATGATATACTGTAGTGCCAGATGTGATGGGTACTGTAGCCCTATCGCGTGTTAGTGGTAGGAAAAAGAGAACTCTTGATTTTGGCCGTGTTTGAACGAGAGGCGAGATTGCTAACTTTCAAAAAGTGCCTTAGAGTTTCTATTTGTCAAGCTCGCTCTAAATCCGTTAAAAGGTTGACACTCTGGGCGGTTCTCTTTTCTGCGTTCCACTTTGGAAACTGCGTTCCGTCTTTACAGAAACCTCTAATAGCTGCGCCAACAAGTCTGTTTTGGTATGCTTATTGGAATCAAGTCTGCGCACGGGCGCGCATATCCAGGGACGCGCCGTGCGCGTTTCCGCCCTGAGCATCCACCAGCTGCAATAATTCAACGGCAATCAGAACACCTGTCCGTAATGAGCGATCTGCCTTCTTAAGCCTGGACAACCTGTCGCTTCCCGTGTTCTCCTGTGATCTCCTTTTGTTCTCCTTGGCTCCCGGACTGCCCTTTTTCATTCTCGACCTCACGCTTGGACACGTTCCTCTCGCTCGCCCTGGATCATCTGCCTGCCCCACGGACTTCCGTGTTCTTTCATCTCTTCACAACATTTGGTAACACACACCTCAGCTAAATACTTCACATAGTCTGTCACCCATTCCCTTTTGGATATAGTTCACACTTCATTTCCTTAGTTTATTTTCTATTTTCATATATGTGGTTAATATATATAATAAATCATTGACCATAACCGCCCTCTGGTGTCAGTTGCCGTCACTTCCACTTAGTAAACCATAACAGGTAACATGGAATAGTTTGCAGGAAAGTAGGGGCGGATGTCGTACACAAATATGATTGATTAAGCATTTTGAAACACATCAAGACAAAAATATAAGAATTATTTTAAATAGAAGAAAACTTTATTAAATTTTACTGACTTTCAAATGTAATGAGCAATCTGCCTTCTTAAGCCTGGACAACCTGTCATCGCTGGCCGGAGTATAGTCTTCTGTACCTGTCGCTTCCCGTGTTCTCCTGTGATCCCCTGTTGTTCCCCTTGCCTCCCGGACTGCCCTTTTTCATTCTCGACCTCACTCTTGGACACGTTCCTCTCGCTCGCCCTGGATCATCTGCCTGCCCCACGGATTTCCGTGTTCTTTCGTCTCTTCACAACATTTGGTAACACACACCTCAGCTAAATACTTCACATAGTCTGTCACCCATTCCCTTTTGGATATAGTTCACACTTAATTTCCTTAGTTTATTTTCTATTTTCATATATATGGTTAATATATATAATAAATCATTGACCATAACTCCCTCTGGTGTCAGTTGCTGTCACCTCCACTTAGTAAACCGTAACAGGTAACATGGAATAGTTTGCAGGAAAGTAGGGGCGGATGTCGTAAACAAATATGATTGATAAAGCATTTTGAAACACAACAAGACAAAAATATAAGAATTATTTTAAATAGAAGAACACTTTATTAAATTTTACCGACTTTCAAATGTAATGAGCGATCTGCCTTCTTAAGCCTGGACAACCTGTCATCGCTGGCCGGAGTATAGTCTTTTGTACCTGTCGCTTCCCGTGTTTTCCTGTGATTCCCTTTTGTTCTCCTTGCCTCCCGGACTGCCCTTTTGCATTCTTGACCTCACGCTTGGACACGTTCCTCTCGCTCGCCCTGGATCATCTGCCTGCCCCACGGACTTCCGTGTTCTTTCGTCTCTTCACAACATTTGGTAACACACACCTCAGCTAAATACTTCACATGGTCTGTCACCCATTCCCTTTTGGATATGGATCACACTTAATTTCCTTAGTTTATTTTCTATTTTCATATATATGGTTAATATATATAATAAATCGGTGAACATAACTGCCCTCTGGTGTCAGTTGCCGTCACTTCCACTTAGTAAACCATAACAGGTAACATGGAATAGTTTGCAGGAAAGTAGGGGCGGATGTCGTAAACAAATATGATTGATTAAGCATTTTGAAACACAACAAGACAAAAATATAAGAATTATTTTAAATAGAAGAAAACTTTATTAAATGTTCCTGACTTTCAAATGTTCCAAGGTTGGATACTCCTGTTAAACAATGCCAAAGTGTCAAATTGTAAGGTTCATGCATTTGGCCGTTAATCTTGCACACAGTTTTGGAAGACTGACTGCTGTGTTTGGGAGTATTTTTGGGAGGGAATCAATGATTGGCAGATGTACATATGTGGGCATAACTATTATGCCGCCCACAGAGCTCCTCTCCCTCTGCCTAACAGACTGCACGAGTGTAATGGCTTCTGCCTGGAGCTTCTCGTCTAAAATCCTCCTACTTGCCCGGAAGTCTATCAAGGAATAGAATAATGGAAAATTTTTATTGTACAACAACAAAACATCCATCCATCCATCCATTTTCTACCGCTTATTCCCTTTTGGGGTCGCGGGGGGCGCTGGCGCCTATCTCAGCTACAATCGGGCGGAAGGCGGGGTACACCCTGGACAAGTCGCCACCTCATCGCAGGGCCAACACAGATAGACAGACAACATTCACACACTAGGGACCATTTAGTGTTGCCAATCAACCTATCCCCAGGTGCATGTCTTTGGAAGTGGGAGGAAGCCGGAGTACCCGGAGGGAACCCACGCATTCACGGGGAGAACATGCAAACTCCACACAGGAAGATTCCGAGCCTGGATTTGAACCCAGGACTGAAGGAACTTCGTATTGTGAGGCAGACGCACTAACCCCTCTGCCACCGTGAAGCCAACAACAAAACATACTGAAACATATTACAATTACCAAGGCTCTGTCTGTGTGCGTGTGTCTAATCCATCCATCCAGTTTCTACCGCTAATTCCCTTTGTGGTTGCGGGGTGCGCTGGTGCCTATCTCAGCTACAATGGTGCGGAAGGTAGAATACACCCTGGACAAGTCGCCATCTCATCGCAGGGCCAACACAGATAGACAACATTCACACTCACATTCACACACTTAAATGTTTCTACACTTGTTGGCTCTTTTATTCCATTTTTTTATGTTTTTTTTTTTTTTTGTATTAGTATTTTTTAAAAAACGTTAATAAATGAGCTGCGGGCCACAAATGGCCCCCGAGCTTCACTTTGGATACCCCTGTTTTAGATCAAAAGAAAGAAAGGTTGGCTGTGTTTTCGATTTGAAAATTTCGTTAGGCCGTATTTGCCAACCTCAAGTCCTCTGAATTTGGGGAATTGGGGGGTTGGGGTGGGCGGGGTCAAGGGGGGAGGAGTATATTTATAGCTAGAATTCAATGAAAATCAAGTATTTATTTTACAAACACCGTTTCCATATGAGTTGGGAAATTGTGTTATATGTAAATATAAACGGAATACAATGATTTGCAAATCATTTTTAACCCATATTCAGTTGAATATGCTACAAAGACAACATATTTAATGTTCAAACTATTAAACTTTTTTTTTTTTTACAAATAATCATTAACTTTAGAATTTGATGCCAGCAAAACATGACAAAAAAGTTGGGAAAGGTGGCAATAAATACTGATAAAGTTGAGGAATGCTCATCAAACACTTATTTGGACCATCCCACAGGTGTGCAGGCTAATTAGGAACAGATGGGTGCCATGATTGGGTAGAAAAGCAGCTTCCATGAAATGCTCAGTCATTCACAAACAAGGATGGGGCGAGGGTCACCGATTTGTAAGCAAAGTTTTAGAACAAAATTTCTCAACAAGCTATTGCAAGGAATTTAAGGATTTCACCATCTACGGTCCGTAAAATCATCAAAACGTTCAGAGAATCTGGAGAAATCACTGCACGTGAGCAATGATATTGCGGACCGTTTATCCCTCAGGCGGTAATTCATCAAAAACAGACATCAGTGTGTAAAGGAGATCACCACATGGGCTCAGGAACACTTTATAAAACCACTGTCGTAAGTACAGTTGGTCGCTACATCTGTAAGTGCAAGTTAAAACTCTGCTATGCAAAGCAAAACCCATTTATCAACAACACCCAGGAACGCCGCTGGCTTGGCTGGGCCCGAGCTCATCTAAGATGGACTGATGCAAAGTGTGAAAAGTGTTCTGTGGTCTGACGAGTTCACATTTCAAATTTTATTTGGAAACTGTGGACGTGGTGTCCTCCGGAACAATGAGGAAAATAACCATCCGGGATTGTTATAGGCGCGAAGTTCAAAAGCCAGCATCTGTGATGGTATGGGGGTGCATTAGTGCCCAACGCATGGGTAACTTACACATCTGTGAAGGCACCTATAATGCTGAATGGTCCATAGAGGTTTTGGAGCAACATATGTTGTCACCCAAACAACATTATCATAGACGCCCCTGCTTATTTCAGCAAGAAAATACCAAGCCACGTGTTACAACAGCGACAGCGGAGACCCCGGACTGTTGAACGACTGAAGCTCTACATTAAACAAGAACGGGAAAGAATTCCACTTTCAAAGCTTCAACAATTAGTTTCCTCAGTTCCCAAAAGTTTATTGAGTGTTGTTAAAAGAAAAGCTGATGTAACACAGTGGTGAACATGCCCTTTCCCAACTACTTTGGCACGTGTTGCAACCATGAAATTCTAAGTTAATTATTATTTGCAAAAAAAAAAACAAAGTTTATAAGTTTGAACATCAAATATGTTGTCTTTGTAGCATATTCAACTGAATATGGGTTGAAAAGGATTTGCAAATCATTGTGTTCCGTTTATATTTACATCTAACACAATTTCCCAACTCATATGGAAACGGGGTTTGTATATGAAGGGCACACACACGTCGGGGAAGTGCGATGTCACCTGAGACGGAACGGAATCTCCCAGGGTAACTAAATACAACCCCTTTTAACTCCGGGCTATTTCTGAAGCCATTCACACCGACAGATTCTATTTTTAACAGAATGTGTGTGTGAGAGAGTCTGTGTGTGTGTGGATGAGTTTTTAACAGTTGTGCATGCAAAAATATTGTTCTGGAATATTTACAAATTAATTCCACTCCTGTCAATGCAAAATTCACTGGAGAAAAACTGTAAACGTCAAGCTCATTATCTTCTGCGGCACAACAACCACTCAGCATTTAAACGTGCATTATTTAGTTATGACAGATCGGTTTCAAATACTGTGAATCTACTTATAATAGTCATGGTCATGGTTTATCTGTTTCAAAAATGCCTAACAAGATACAGATTATTACGTGACAATTCACCAAAGTCTATTTAGGGACCGATGTCCCTTTGGGACAGAGGACCCTATTGAATTTCTAAGGTTTTATTATTATTCTATAACGCCGCCTCTTTGAGCTGTAATTTGACCCCCTTAACATGCTTCAAAACTCACCAAATTCGACACACACATCAGGACTGGATAAAATTGCGAACCCCAAACTCAAAATTGCGCTCTAGCGCCCCCTAGGAAGAAAACAGAAAAAACTGTCTCTAACTTCCAGTAGGAACGTCGTACAAACATGAAACAAAAACCACTATGTAGGTCTCAGTTAGACCTATATTATCATACACTCTTACCTCCCAGCTAAAATCAACAGGAATTTTGCAATTCCCCCTTCAAAACAAAAGTTGGCAAAAATGTTTTCGCTTTTTTTAAAACATTATCTCCTCTGAGGCCGTTTGTCGTTTCGGCTTCAAATAAGCAACAGAAGGGAGATTGAACCCTTGTGATTAAAAGTTGATGAAATAGTTTTAATCACTGCTACGGTTTTGATTTTATCAGCCTTTAAAAAACCGCTGCGCATACACGTTTTTTTCCCTACCGTCTGCTGCTGTTGCGCACGCACCAACATTCGTGCGGGAGGGGCTGTGATCGTCTATAACAAGATGGCTGCCAGGGTGCCGTAGCTAAGCCGGTATGTTTTAAAGTTGTCGTTAGCCTGCACATCGTAAAAACAACCGTCCGACATTCTTTATTTTGGGTACTTACATATGGTGCCTGGCTGTTGTGGCGTTTTAAGGCCATCTGCACTTTTTATGCTACGGTAAAGACAATGAATGGTCCGGTTTTGATTTTATTAGCCTTCAAATAATCGCTGCGCTGAAAAATGTTTCTAAGATGGCCGCCGTGCGCTCACACAGAGAGCTAGACCTTTTTTTTTCCCTACCGCTCCCAGTATGTAGGCTGACCATATTCTGAAATACCAAAAAGAGGACACATATATGCGTGCCGGAAGAGTTAGTGTTGCAAGGGGTTCTGGATATTTGTTATATTGTGTTACGGTGCGGATGTTCTCCCGAAATGTGTTTGTCATTCTTGTTCGGTGTGGGTTCACAGTGTGGCGCATATTTGTAAAAGTGTTTAAGTTGTTTATATTTATGGCTGTTGAGCAAGTATGCCTTGATTGACAATCAAGCCTTTCCCTAGCTTTCTCTGTCTCTGCCCCTCCCTAGCGAACTTTGCTGTGTGTGCACACATTCACTATTTTTTTTGTTTTTAACCCCCTCTTAACTTTGCGTACATTGAAAATACACGCAATCCTGATTCAAATCACCGGACATCAGAGGCATTTGAGAAACCCCGCCCGGACAGCCCCGCAAATGAGGACGTATGGTCAGTCTACCAGTATGTAATCTTATAAATGGCATGAACGCGCCAGTGACAAAATATTTGAATAATATTAACATTAGTTGTGCTTCGCCCTCGTGTGAAATATTTGTTAAGATGGCTGCCGGCTAGCTAACGCTTATCCGGGCTTGGGTTGCGGGGGCAGCAGCTAAAGTGGCCCTGTCCATTGCTGCTTGCAGCTTTAATTTTTCCTATCTTTTCTTCATGCCTCAGTAAATACTATATTTATTTACTGCCTGTCTATAAATGTTACCATTGTCTAATATTCACCCTACATTGTCCGAATAGTTGTATCTAAGTTATCACAAAACGTTGTGCTACATTGAGTTCAGCTCGCACAAAAGCTGTCTTTGATCTTACCAATCAAAAGGCTTGTAAAACTCCACAGTGTAGGATGGGAAGCGACATGAAGGTGTGGGTTTCTTTGATGTACTGTAATCCACAGGAATATTTTGTCTTGACCCGAGATCTACAAAGCGGAGTGGAGACAGGGCCTGACCTCACTCCAGGCACCTTTTCCTTGAACTGTTTTGTGACCGAGGGCAACAGCTGTTTACGGCCTTTTCTTGAGCTGTTTTGTAACCGAAGTCGATGGCAGTTTACGACCCCCCCTCCCTTAGAAACAGTTGTTGCCATGTAATCAGGGAAAGTCCAAATAAAAGAAGAGGCGTACAATCTTTCGTCAGAGCATGGGACGAAGTGTCTATGCCTTTCTCCTCAATTGAGCTGAATTGAATTATGTCTCTGCTTAATTCCTTGCTTCTTGTCTTGTTTAATAGATGTCATCAGTGTTTGAACCTGGCATACATTATAGAGAACATGTTGCTCATGCTCATGCAGTGGAAATATAAAGACATACTGTAAATAGTAGAAGTGTCGCGGTCAGTCTGTTTTATTATAGAGCAACTAATATATGCAGCTGTCGTTTTATTTTTATAATTCAGTGTGTAAGCGACTGAACGCCTTGAAATGTCTTCTCTTTCTCTCCATTGTTTGTCAGGTCAGCATTGGACCCAGAAGAGGATCTGAATAAAAGTAATTTAATAATGACTACAGAAATAATACAATTTTGTACTAACCGCAATTTCCGGGCTGTAGCGCTAACCGGTATTTAAGCAGGTCTCACCAATTTTTTGAAAAAATACATAAATAATTGTAATTATATTAGTTCCAATGAAAGGAACTTTGAATGCTCCAGAATACCAAAACATTTTGGACAATTCCATGCTCTCAACCTTGTGGGAACAGTTTGGAGCGGGCCCCTTCCTCTTCCAACATGACTTTGCACCAGTGCACAAAGCAAGGTCCATAAAGACACGGATGACCGAGTCTGGTGTGGTGGAACTTGACTGGCCTGCACAGAGTCCTGACCTGAACCTGAAGTAGTAATGTCCAAAAAACATAACAGAGACAAAGGGACGGACAATTCAACCCTAAACTCAATTCTTTCCGGTAAATTAAATTTCACAGATGCTGCCCATACCTATGCTCCTTTAAAGGCGTTGCACTTTCAAATACAACAATGAGTAGAGAGGTGTGTGTAAATGTGTAAATATATACACACATAGATACACATAACATGTATCTTACATATTTGTTATTTTGCCCCCTCTTAAAGGGGCAGAACAACACAATAGAAATGTTCACAGAAACATAAATTACACCCCGAAAGATCAATTTATTATAAATTTCACGCCTCGAACCTTGTTTTTTTTTTTTTACATAAATCTAATCAAATTCATCTTATCTATGTTGAATCTTTTAGTAGTGGATAGAAAGAGTTGAAAATACAAACCTTGTAAAAGTCTTCTCTCTAGTGGAGACAAGTAGTAGTACCTCAAATCCTCTGAGGGCAATGATGTCAATCCTACTCCTTTAAAATTAGCACATGTAAATACTTTCTATTGGAGAGTGAGTTTTTTTAATGTGCATGAGAATCAAGGATTCAATTGAGTTTTAAAAATCACACATTTGCTAAATTTGTGGTTAATATTACATTCAGTTACACACATTAATTGGTAAAAACAAAACAAAAACAACCCTAATGCCAGTTTGCATCAATTGAATTAATTATAAAATTAAACAACATTAAGATTTTTTGGAGATCGTTTCTTAAAACGTGTGTGTTTATTTTTTTTAATTCAAACAATTTTTGGACCTTATTACAAAGGACACCAAAAACAAAGTGATATTATCAACTTGCTACAAAATATGTCCAACACATTATGATATGATTGGATTAAGAATGTCTGCCAAATTCCAATTTAATTCAGTTTACTGTATTTAAATGCCAGTACTTAAATTCAAAGAAATTCCAATGGATCATGTTGATGTTTTGCAGATTAATTTGGCATGATTTCATAATATTAGTAATATGATGTTTTAATGACAGGAAATGTTAAGACAAATAGGAATAAAAGCATATTCTATAAAACAGATAATTACATGTCTTGTGTTCTAATTGATCAATTATGGAAAAAAGGTGGGAAGATATGACATTTACCAGTAATGCTTAACTTTATCCATGTATTCAAAATAGTTGCCAATTTAAAAAGAAGCTATACTATGGTTGATACTGATCATTAAGAAGGTTTCTAACATGCTTTAGAGGCCACGCCCACAAAATTGAAGTTGGTCCATAACCATATATATATATATATATATATATATATATATATATATATATATATATATATATATATATATATATATATATATATATATATATATACACACACACATATACATGTATATACACATATATACGTATGTAGATATACATACATATATATATGTATATATACATACATACATATATATGTATATATAAATACATATATATACATACATACATATATATGTATATATAAATACATATATATATATATACATACATATATCTATACATACATACATATATATATATATATATATATATATATATATATATATATATACACATATATATATACATATATGTCTTGATTGGATTATCCAGAGAATAGTGCTCGATACCGTGGTAGAGCGCAATATGTAGGTGTAGGGTTCCCTCAATCATCTGCTGATGATTGAGGGAACCCCTCATGAAACAGTTCTGTAGAGATGAAGTAGTCTTGTGATTTTTTCCCACACCTACATATATATATACACACATATATATATATATATATATATATATATATATATATATATATATATATATATATATATATATATATATATATATATATACACACAAGTATATATACACATGCATACACATATCGGTATATATAGTATATAAATACATTCATATATATATACATACATATATAATGTATATATATACATACAGTATATACATATATATACATGTATAGATATATATACACACACACATACATACATACATACATACATGTGTGTGTGTATACAAAACAAGATTCGGGAGCCTCTCGGAAAGATTCTGGTGCCTCCCGAAATGGTAAGTGTGGCGAAATCAATGTATAGTCAACAGCCATACAGGCCACACTGAGAGTGGCCGTATAAACAACTTTAACACTGTTACAAATGTGCGCCACACTGTGAACCCACACCAAACAAGAATGACAACCACATTTCGGGTGAACATCTGCACTGTAACACAACAATACAAATACACAGAACCCCTTGCAGCACTAACTTTTCTGGGCCGCTACAAGAAAGAAAGAAACCAGAGATATTATTCCGAACAGAGACGCCTCAGTGATAAAACCGTTATGGAACATATGTAAATAATATTACAAATGTTAAAAAAGGGTCCGGGGTGTTTAGTTATTAGTTTAATTTTAAACTTTGTACACACCGGTAGTAATTCTGCATTATATTATATGTTTTCATGTATTTAATAAGATCTCTGGAGACAAAAACAATATGAAATTTTACACATGGTAAATAAATAAAAAGCACATTCAATGATTTCTGGAATGTTTAGTTTATTTGAACAAAAATGCATTTGTGTTGTTTTGGATGTCGACAATAGGTGCAAAGTCTATAAGACATGTCCCCAATCATCAAATATTCTATTAGAGTATAGTAAGTCTGTGCAGCTACATGACAAAGCATGTAACGTATGTGCGTATTTAATCAGAATAAGACACCTGCAGGGGGTGTTTAATGACAAGCAAACATGAACACAAATAAATCCTAAAGAACTGTCATAAAGTCAACATTGTGTGATCATTTTGGTACTGAGCAAGGCATGCTTACACAAACAAAACGACCACTGTGGTGGGCATCTGGAGTGATTGTTATTATTGTTTCTTATACGCTCACAACATACAATATTGCGTTTTACGTGCAGTTTACCATTACCACAAAATATGGGTTCATATCTAAAAAGTCTTTGATTTGATTTGTTTCGCATTACGTTATGTCGAAACGTTCAATCCGTTACAGTGGAACCCGCAAAAGTTGCCATCTTTTGAGCCATTTTTATTTTTAAAAAACACAGAGTCAGATTGTTTTTTATTAATTTGTTTTGAATATTTCAAAGTTCATAACTTCGAAAAGCACGGGATTTCAACGCAAACTGGAAAACATATACTTTGTGACGTTTTACTCGTTTTATAGCACACAGGCTTAACAGTGGACTCCTTGATGGCAGTAAAAGTGTAAGGAGTGTGAATCTTTGGGAACGTAACGATTCGATCCGATTACAATTCTTGGGGGTGACGATTTGTTTCGGAATTGGCTCTCGATTTGACGCAATTCTTGATGTGATTATTTGGTATAACAATTACAATTGAACTGATTCAAAACAGGTTACAGGTTAGAAAAGCTCTGTATGGTTGTATGGCCTAAAAACGGCCTTTAAAAGATGTATTCTCAAAAATATATGTATATATAAATATGTTGTGGAGGGGGGCATGGCCTGCAGCGGAACTCGGGTGTGCCAGGACCAGCCTCAAAGACAGCGACAGGTGCGTAGATGGCCCAGGTGGGCCTTGTCATATAATCACCTTTCGCCCTTTATTAGCAGCAGCCGGGAGGAGAGACTGGAGGACTGTCGAGGGAACGCAAAGAATCCCAGCATCGCAGCTGTCCATCCATCATCTGCAGTCTCTGACCTTCAGCATGGATTTGAATTCCTCTGTACGTTTATGCTGAAAGAATGGCTAGCAGAACAGAAAGCAGGGGAAACTACACGTTTGCATTTAGTATTTGCTAGTTGAACTTTACAGATCACAAAAAAAGTACATTCGGATTGCTAACGTTGTTAGCATAAATAAATGGGATTTAATATAGAAAAAATTAGCATCACGGCTAACGGAGAAATATTTTCGGTCGGTACATAAACCTAGCGAGCTAGCGATATTGGCGGCCAAAATCATTTAACAAGTACAGGAACAGCTAGCTAGCTTGAGTGGAAGTCTGCTGGAGTAGTCTACAGTCATACAGTAATCTCTATTAAACTTAAAAGCCTACTGAAACCCACTACTACCGACCACGCAGTCTGATAGTTTATATATCAATGATGAAATATTAACATTGCAACACATGCCAATACGGCCGGTTTAGTTTACTAAATTGCAATTTTAAATTTCGCGCGGAAGTATCATGCTAAAACGTCGCGGTATGATGACGTTCACAGCTATAAGTCGTCTCTTTTTATCGCATAATTCCAAAGTATTATTGATGTCTGTGTTGCTATATCTTTTGCAATTTGTTCAATTAATAATGGAGACGTCAAAGAAGAAAGATGTAGGTGGGAAGCGGTGTATTGCGGCCGCCTTTAGCAACACAAAGATGACGGTGAAGCTTTACTATGGAACAGAGCGGTCAAGCGAACATGGTTCCATACAACATGTCAACCGGCAGGTTTGGGTGACAAAATGGTGGTAATAAGTCGGCTCTTACCGTAGACATGAGCGGAGAGCTTGCGTTGTTTCCCCTGCACCTGCCAAAGAGGCAGCTGCGTCTCTCTTGCCTCCTCCCACCGACCGCCCCCGACTGTCGGATGCTTCCACCGTGGTGGAGGGAATTTTTTTTTTATCTCAGCCCAGCCCCAACGGCTGCTTTCGCCTCGTCGAGAAACGTAGCTTTCCTCTGAGACACTGGCGGTCACCACACCCCTCCGACTTTCAAGTTGTACAGGTACAACCATATAATCTCACTAAAACACTAGTAACACAATAAGCAGATAAGGGATTTTCCAGACTTATTCTAGTAAATGTGTCTAATAACATCTGAATCGCTCTGCTGTCTAATTTTTTTTTTTTTAGTCCTTCACTCTCACTTTCCTCATCCACGAATCTTTCATCCTCGCTCAAATTAATGGGGAAATTGTCGCTTTCTCGGTCCGAATCGCTCTCGCTGCTGGTGGCCATGATTGTAAACAATGTTCAGATGTGAGGAGCTCCACAACCCGCGACGTCACGCGCACATCCTCTGCTACTTCCGGTACAGGCAAGGCTTTTTTTATTAGCGACCAAAAGTTGCGAACTTTATCGTCGATGTTCTCTACTAAATGCTTTCAGCAAAAATATGGCAATATCGTGAAATGATCAAGTATGACACATAGAATGGACCTGCTATCCCCGTTTAAATAAGAAAATCTCATTTCAGTAGGCCTTTAAATACCATAGATCAAATATATTTACCCCAGTACTGACCTGACTGGATGAAATCCTTGGGCTCAAAAACTAGTGTGGCATCAATAGCCCTGCTGTAGAGTGGAGCATGCTGGGAATTATCTGTCCATTTGATGGAAGAATGCACAGTGCAGGGTTGAAATTCTACTGAATTTGCATTAAATTAGGTTGTTTTAACTAATAATTGTGCTGCAAGATCTAGCATGTTGCATTCAATGTTTATCCCCATTAATTCTTGTTAATTCCCATGGAAAGTTTCCAACTTTGAATATTCCTGGAATTTTGTAACCCTAGTTCACAACGCTGCGCGAAGGTTGTCCCAATTCAATCATGTATTGGGAGGATGCACCACGACTATCCTTTTGTGGCCTCCCATATCCCGAGATGCTTTGCGCGTCTTTGTTCCGTAGGCTAGACTGTCCCATTTAACAAGGAGTGTTGCACAATTTTCCCTCCAATTTTTCATATGTGTGCGCTAGGGGTGTAACGATACACAAAAACTTCGGTTCGGTACGTACCTCGGTTTAGAGGTCACGGTTCGGTTCATTTTCGGTACAGTAAGAAATCAACAAAATATACATCCATCCATCATCCATCATCTTCCGCTTATCCGAGGTCGGGTCGCGGGGGCAACAGCCTAAGCAGGGAAACCCAGACTTCCCTCTCCCCAGCCACTTCGTCTAGCTCTTCCCGGGGGATCCCGAGGCGTTCCCAGGCCAGCCGGGAGACATAGTCTTCCCAACGTGTCCTGGGTCTTCCCCGTGGCCTCCTACCGGTTGGACGTCCCCTAAACACCTCCCTAGGGAGGCGTTCGGGTGGCATCCTGACCAGATGCCCGAACCACCTCATCTGGCTCCTCTCGATGTGAAGGAGCAGCGGCTTTACTTTGAGTTCCTCCCGGATGGCAGAGCTTCTCACCCTATCTCTAAGGGAGAGACCCGCCACACGGCGGAGGAAACTCATTTCGGCCGCTTGTACCCGTGATCTTATCCTTTCGGTCATGACCCAAAGCTCATGACCATAGGTGAGGATGGGAACGTAGATCGACCGGTAAATTGAGAGCTTTGCCTTCCGGCTCAGCTCCTTCTTCACCACAACGGATCGGTACAACGTCCGCATTACTGAAGACGCCGCACCGATCCGCCTGTTGATCTCACGATCCACTCTTCCCTCACTCGTGAACAAGACTCCTAGGTACTTGAACTCCTCCACTTGGGGCAGGGTCTCCTCCCCAACCCGGAGATGGCACTCCACCCTTTTCCGGGCGAGAACCATGGACTCGGACTTGGAGGTGCTGATTCTGATTCTGATACATTTTTTTGTTATTCATTTCCCAAATTTGTAAACAATGGCTTTATCTTTTTAACAATTGGAACATTATAATAATTCTGCCCACGTTAATCCACATTAAACTGCCTCAAGTTGTTGCTCAGATTAAATAAAATGAAAAAACCTTTCTTCCACTTATAAACAGTTTAACATTAAACAGTTTCCATTGAAACTGTTTAATGTCAACTCATCATGCTTTATTTATTACAGCATTTGGGAAGCCTGTAGTTGACTTTTATTATGTAAATGTTGTATTTTTATCAACATGTGATAGCAGGGACCCTGCTATTCAAAACTAGGCTGCTACATTACTAATGATTCATGTAACTATAGCTGAAAAATAGTACAATTGCAATAGGAGAGACTATCCATCCATCCATTTTCTACCGCTTATTCCCTTTCGGGGTCGCGGGGGGCGCTGGCGCCTATCTCAGCTACAATCGGGCGGAAGGCGGGGTTCACCCTGGACAAGTCGCCACCTCATCGCAGGGCCAACACAGATAGACAGACAATATTCACACTCACATTCAAACACTAGGGCCAATTTAGTGTTGCCAATCAACCTATCCCCAGGTGCATGTCTTTGGAAGTGAAAGGAAGCCGGAGTACCCGGAAGGAACCCACGCATTCACGGGGAGAACATGCAAACTCCAAACAGAAAGATCCCGAGCCTGGATTTGAACCCAGGACTGCAGGACCTTCGTATTGTGCGGCAGACGCACTAACCCCTCTGCCACCGTGAAGCCCCTAAACACAATGGAGTTCAATGAAATAACAGACAGACGGGGCTTTGCTGCCCCTATCACACGCACACACACACACAGAAAAATGAGCTAACGTTACGCTAAAAGCTAATTAGCCTTCATCTTAAGCCTATACTGTGAGCGAGCTGAGCTGCAGTTTAAGTTTCTAAAGGTCAACGGGCTCATAGTGATGTTTGTAATAGTTGTGACTGGGAAGTGTTTAGTATCATTTGGGTAGAGTCCGCTCCTCCCCTGCTAGACGAGTATCTGCTCGACGCTAAAGCATTGACTACATCGTTCTGAAGTCTGAATACGCACTGCTGATTGGCTTTGTATGTAACCAATCAGATGGTTGTGTGGGCGGGACAATGAGGCAGAGACAGAGGCAGAAAGCAGAGCAGCTTGTGAAGACTTCTGCTTCCGAACTCGAAACCCCCGTACCGAAATGGTTCGATACAAATACACGTACCGTTACACCCCTAGTGTGCGCAAACGCCAAAACTCCTTGAGCAATCAGTGGCGCACATGTGAGCGACGGCAGACGTGCACACTGTTATGCGCTCATGTTTTTATTTGATTTTGTGCGTGGCCTAGATTTGCCGTGAGCAGAGGACGCGTGAGCAGAGGACGCGTGAGCAGAGGACGCGTGAGCAGTGTGCAACTGCACAGGCACGTACCGACGCATCCTTCGGAGTTGCCTTCCGAAGGTCCGGCCTTCTGAGGCTGCATTAGGCCTCAGAAGGATTCTGACCCTGAATTGAGACACAGCTTAGGAGTGCAGCAAGTCACATGGAGGGCTCCGCCTCCTCAACGATGCTGCGCCCTGCTTTCTTGCCTGCAGGCGCGACACAAAATGAATGACTGAATTAGTTCGTATGCAGAGGCAATTCGGCGCCATCTAAAAGTTTGTAAATCGAAACGTTCGCAAATAAAGGGCTTTGCGAATCGAGGTTTCACTGTAGCTCGACGAAACAGTCGACTTAAACACTAATAAATCGCCGATTCAGCATGGACGTGTGATAGTGAGAGAATATTTCTACGTCTTCTTGTTTCACTGTGACGTGGTGTGTTTGCTGCCGGATGTTCTCTTCACAAAAGTGGCGTTCCGCTCCAGAGTGACGGACCTCCTTCCGGGCGTCTGGTTCACCTCGATCATATCCACCCCCGAGTCCAAACTAGTCTCTTGGCTTCCCGCCGCTCTCCGCCTCCTCTGCTGCTCCGCCACGGCGTAATGGATCTCGGCCGCAGGTTTGCCCTCCAGGGTCACGAACCAGGCCCGGGGCGGTTGAGACGAGGGTATTCTGGAAAGTTCCGTCGCAGCGTCCATTGAGTGTCTGCTGCTCTTCATCTTACTCAAGGTCTCTGGGACTGAGGCGGATTCCAGAAGACCACACTGGCTCCGAGATGTGTTTGGGGGAATTGGACCCGGAGCATCGCTCAATTTGTCAACTTTCACTTCTCCCTCGTGCTTGTGCATGGCGGTGGAGACGGCGGGCGGCTGTTTTTCCTCGGAATCACCGTAGAAATCCGCCGCCTGCGGCCGAGTGGCGCTCTTATTCCTGCGTGGCTGCTCAAATTGCTCATCCCCGTGGAAAAATGCTGAAGCGTGAAGAATGGCAACAGGCTGGTTGTAAAATAATAAATTGTCTGCTAGGGACGCCGGGACCTTCATCATCTCTGCGGTGCGTGGAGGAATCGGGTCGTTAGGTTCGGCGCTCGCGGCCAAAGCGTCGGGATTGGCTATGATATTGGGATTATAGATGGAAAGAGTAACATTGCGTCGGTTATCACTCATTTCAGTAAGTAATTCTTTCAGGCCGTGCTGAGAATGAGTGACATCACCAGGCCGCCATTCGACGTCGTCAATGTTGCACGTGGCAGTGGATTGGTCTTTCCTCGTCAGTGGCAGGATCTGCTTCACCTTGGTTTCCCTCACAGAGCGTCTGGAGAAGATAAGATATGTTATGTCACCTTAGCTCACCTGTATAAATATAATATAATCGTAACATGCAACACTGATGCTAGTTATTGCTGTGGACCAGGGGCGTCCAACTTTTTCCACTGAAACGGGCAAGCATGCAAGGGCTATTTTAATTTGCAGTTTCAAAACCAATACTATATATACAAACCCCGTTTCCATATGAGTTGGGAAATTGTCCATCCATCCATCATCTTCCGCTTATCCGAGGTCGGGTCGCGGGGGCAGCAGCCTAAGCAGGGAAACCCAGACTTCCCTCTCCCCAGCCACTTCGTCTAGCTCTTCCCGGGGGATCCCGAGGCGTTCCCAGGCCAGCCGGGAGACATAGTCTTCCCAACGTGTCCTGGGTCTTCCCCGTGGCCTCCTACCAGCTGGACGTGCCCTAAACACCTCCCTAGGGAGGCGTTCGGGTGGCATCCTGACCAGATGCCCGAACCACCTCATCTGGCTCCTCTCGATGTGGAGGAGCAGCGCCTTTACTTTGAGTTCCTCCCGGATGGCAGAGCTTCTCACCCTATCTCTAAGGGAGAGCCCCGCCACACGGCGGAGGAAACTCATTTCGGCCGCTTGTACCCGTGATCTTATCCTTTCAGTCATGACCCAAAGCTCATGACCATAGGTGAGGATGGGAACGTAGATTGACCGGTAAATTGAGAGCTTTGCCTTCCGGCTCAGCTCCTTCTTCACCACAACGGATCGATACAACGTCCGCATTACTGAAGACGCCGCACCGATCTCACGATCCACTCTTCCCTCACTCATGAACAAGACTCCTAGGTACTTGAATTCCTCCACTTGGGGCAGGGTCTCCTCCCCAACCCGGAGATGGCACTCCACCCTTTTCCGGGCGAGAACCATGGACTCGGACTTGGAGGTGCTGATTCTCATTCCGGTCGCTTCACACTCGGCTGCGAACCGATCCAGTGGGAAATTGTGTTAGATGTAAATACAAACGGAATACAATGATTTGCAAATCCTTTTCAACCCATATTGAGTTGAATATGCTACAAAGACAACATATTTTATGTTCAAACTGATAAACATTTTTTTTTATTTTTGCAAATAATCATTAACTTTAGAATTTGATGCCAGCATCACGTGACAAAGAAGTTGGGAAAGGTGGCAATAAATACTGATAAAGTTGAGGAATGCTCATCAAACACTTATTTGGAACATCCCACAGGTGTGCAGGCTAATTGGGAACAGGTGGGTGCCGTGATTGGGTATAAAAACAGCTTCCGTGAAATGCTCAGTCATTCGGAAACAAGGATTGGGAAACGGTCACCACTTTGTAAACAGATGCGTGAGCAAATTGTCGAACAGTTTAAGAACAACATTTCTCAACAAGCTATTGCAAGGAATTTAGGGATTTTACCATCTACGGTCCGTAATACCATCAAAAGATTCAGAGAATCTGGAGAAATCACTCCACATAAGCGATGATATAGCAGACCTTCGTTCCCTCAGGCGGTACTGCATCAAAAAGCGACATCAGTGAGTAAGAGATATCACCACATGGGCTCAGGAACACTTCAGAAAACCACTGTCAGTAACTGCAGTTTGTCGCTACATCTGTAAGTGCAAGTTAAAACTACTATGCAAAGCCAAAGCCATTTATCAACGACACCCAGATCTCTGGGCCCGAGATCATCTAAGATGGACTGCTGCAAAGTGGAAAAGTGTTCTGTGGTCTGACGAGTCCACATTTCAAATAGTTTTTTGGAAACGGTGAACGTTGTGTCCTCCGGACCAAAGAGGAAAAGAACCATCAATACTGTTCTAGGTGCAAAGTTCAAAAGCCAGCATCTGTGATGGTATGGGGGTGCATTAGTGCCCAAGGCATGGGTAACTTACACATCTGTGAAGGCACCATTAATGCTGAAAGCTACATACAGGTTTTGGAACAACATATCTTGCCATCTAAACAACGTTAACATGGACGCCCTTACTTATTTCAGCAAGACAATGACAAGTCACTTGTTACAACAGCGTGGCTTCATAGTAAAAGAGTGCGGGTACTAGACTGGCTTGCCTGTAGTCCAGACCTGTCTCCCATTGAAAATGTGTGGCGCATTATGAAGGCTAAAATACCACAAACGGAGACTCCGGACTGTTGAACAACTTAAGCTGTACATAAAACAAGAATGGAAAATAATTCCACCTGCAAAGCTTCAAAAATTTGTCTCCTCAGTTCCCAAACGTTTATTGAGTGTTGTTAAAAGAAAAGGTGATGAAACACAGTGGTGAACATGCCCTTTCCCAACTACTTCGGCACGTGTTGCAGCTATGAAATTCTAAGTTAATTATTATTTGCAAAAAAAAAATTAAGTTTATGAATTTGAACATCAAATATCTTGTTTTTGTAGTGCATTCAATTGAATATTGGTTGAAAAGGATTTGCAAATCATTGTATTCCATTTATATTTACATCTAACACAATTTCCCAACTGATATGGAAACGGGGTTTGTAGATTTTTTTTTTCAACCCTCATGTTTGGACCTACAAAGGACTAAGTTGTAAAAATGCAAAAAAAACCCCCCAAAAAAACAGTTATATACAGTAGGGAAAGGTTCATATGGCCCCATTTCTGGGTGGACCTCGTGTGGGAAGAAGGTGGTGTGGTAGTCATTCTGCAATGCAGTCTGCTGAAAATAATGGAAAGTGGCACTCCACATAGCAACTGATGATGTGGTCAAAGTGGGGATGACCAAAAAGCTATTTTTTTTTCAAAGATATTCAACACTCTACTGCCATCTGGCGGCCAAATTAGAAAGTGTACACCCCAATTTGTCACATTTCATATGTGGGGTAAACACTGACGACTGGGGCCATATGAATCCCCTTCTACTGTATTATTGTTTTGTTTTGGGGTTTTTTCTTTTTCATTCAACCCATAAATTTTCGGATTAACTTCAAGTCTATCTGTGATAAAGTTGTTTTTGTTGTTTTTTTTAATGTAAATTAAGTCATTTTTTTCAAAACCTTATTTTTATGGCAAAAACACAAAAATATTTTCAAAGTGGAATATTTGATGTGAATAATTGGAGCCTCAAATAGTTAAAAAAAAAGAATAACATTGATTTAAAAAAAAAAAATTTGAATTCCAGTTTTTTGGGAGTTTTCTTAAAGTCCCACTAAATTTGAAAGGGGTGCTAAAGGGCCGTACTCATAAAGTGCTAAAAAAAATTAGTGGCACTTGCTAAAACTATTTTAACGCTACCTATATCAAATTCATATTTATCTGTCGACTATAAGTTTTTATAAATGTTTTTATTTATTTTTTTTGGTTTGTTTGTTTTATGCCCTTTAAAATTGAATGGAATGCTCTTTATTATTATTAATAATTAATGTCAAACACGCAAAATATGCAATATTTTTCCCAAAATATTTTTAAAGTGGAATATTTGATGTGAAGCACCGGATAATTGAAGCCTTGAATAGATCAATTATTTATTATTATTTTAATTCATTATTTATTTTCAGCAGTGGCAGTTTGGAAGAAAACATCAGCCTGCATAGCAGCTTTGTGTCATTGGAGTCAACAACTAAACTTTGTCCTGTTACATTTCATTTGTTTGCTCTTTTATTCATAATTTTTATGATTTTTAATAGGTATTTTGGAATGTTCAAACCAATACCGATATTGGAACCCCCTTAATCGTTCCATCTCTACTTGTTGGTCTTGCAGCCCTCTCAATTGTCTTCAGTAAGTGAGGACATGCTCTATTATTGAGTTGTAATCTTGCTACTGCCTCGGTCATTAAAGAAGATTACACATATTTGATGTAAAATGACTAATTCCTTAATGGTGAAAGACATATGTTCATGCCGAGATGCCATACTACCTCTGAAATTTGATCAATCCAGCGATTAGGCAGGCGAAAATACAAAATACTCCTCCCAGGACACCAATCAGGTACGTTGAGTAATGGACGAAGAAGTCAGTCAGGATGCCAGTGCCAAAGATATCTAACAAACATTGAGACAAAATACAGAAAACAAACAATTAAGCATTATTTGTTTTAAGTTGCAATATTTTTCATATTCGTTGTAGGATACTGTACATTTAAATATACTGAATTATATTGATTACAAAGAAGAAATAATTCAGCTTTGTTTATGCTAACACCAAAACTATTGCATTGCTTAAACTCCCGCACTTACTTCCACTTGTTGGCACGGGTGCAGCAATCCAGTAACCAAGATGAGGAGCGGTCCATGTCCACCTCAGTTTCCCATCTATTGACGCCACAGTCCCTAATCCCTGTCGCATCCATCCACCTAAATGACATAAACAATACAAGATTGATCCCATGACTCCATTTTTTTTTATTGTCCATTTTCTACGCTATACAGTTCGATTTGTTCGAGCCGTTATTATAGTTAATTTTTTTCTTTTTATAAAGCAACAGTAGCAAGACGTGTATAAGAATAATTTAAATGTACACCAATTTACACTTTATTGGTGGGAATTGTTCTGAAATATTGATAGTAATTTGATTTTTGTTGTGGGGTTTTTTTGTTAACACTCCATAAGGTGGTGCCATATCCCCATGCCTTGACAATGACATCACTATTTTGAATTTTCACATACCTAAATATTTGTAGCACAAGATTTAAAAAATACAGTAAAAAGTAAAATTATTAAGTAAGACATAAGATATATGCATGTATATATATATATATGTATATGTGTGTATATATATATATATATATATATATATATGTATATACATATATATGTGTGTGTGTATATATATGTATATGAGTATATGTATATATAATTTCTATGTACCCATACACATGCATGTATATGTATATATAATTATATATCTCTCTCTCTCTATATATATATATACATACATATATATATCAATAGATACATAATAATGAACTTAATTAGTTCAAATAGTAGTATAATTATTATGTTAAATGTGTGTATATATGTATATAAATACATATACTTATATACATGTATAAATACACATACACACACACATATATGTATACATATATATATAAAAATACACATACACGCACACATATACATGTATATATATATACATGTGTATATATATATATATATATATATATACACAAATATATATATATATATATATAAAAATAAATATAGATAGATATTCAAACACACATAAAAATGTGAATATAAAATTGTACTAACCTTAATGTGTATAAATACATATATAAATATATATATATATATATATATATATATATATATATATATATATATATATATATATATATATATATGGATATATGTATATATATATACATACATTAGGTCATAGTACAATTTTATATTCACATTTTCATGTGTATGTATATCTATATATATATATATATATATATATATGTAGGTGTGGGAAAAAAATCACAAGACTACTTCATCTCTACAGATCTGTTTCATGAGGGGTTCCCTCAATCATCAGGAGATTTCAAGACATATATATATATATATATATATATATAGATATATATAAATAATATATATGATATATATACTGTGGGGCAAAAAAGTATTTAGTCAGCCACAGATTGTGCAAGTTCTCCCACTTAAAATGATGACAGAGGTCTGTAATTTTCATCATAAGTACACTTCAACTGTGAGAGACAGAATGTGAAAAAAATCCAGGAATTCATATTGTAGGAATTTTAAATAATTTATCTGTAAATTATGGTGGAAAATAAGTATTTGGTCAACCATTCAAAGCTCTCACTGATGGAAGGAGGTTTTGGCTCAAAATCTCCCAATACATGGCCCCATTCATTCTTTCCTTAACACGGATCAATCGTCCTGTCCCCTTAGCAGAAAAACAGCCCCAAAGCATGATGTTTCCACCCCCATGCTTCACAGTAGGTGTGGTGTTCTTGGGATGCAACTCAGTATTCTTCTTCCTCCAAACATGACAACTTGAGTTTATACCAAAATGGATACATGGATGATACAGCAGAGGATTGGGAGAATGTCATGTGGTCAGATGAAACCAAAACAGAACTTTTTGGTATAAACTCAACTTGTCGTGTTTGGAGGAAGAAGAATACTGAGTTGCATTCCAAGAACACCAAACCTACTGTGAAGCATGGGGTGGAAACTTCATGCTTTGGGGCTGTGTTAAGGAAAGAATTAACGGGGCCATGTATCGTGAGATTTTGAGCCAAAATCTCCTTCCATCAGTGAGAGCTTTGAATTGTTGACCAAATACATGTTTTCCACCATAATTTACAAATAAATTCTTTAAAATTCCTACAATGTGAATTCCTGGATTTTTTTTTCACATTCTGTCTCTCACAGTTGAAGTGTACCTATGATGAAAATTACAGACCTCTGTCATCATTTTAAGTGGGAGAACTTGCACAATCACTGGCTGACTAAATACTTTTTTGCCCCACTTTTTGTGTGTATATATATATATATATATATATATATGTATATATATATATATATATATATATATATATATATACATACACACACATAAAAATGTGAATATAAAAATGTACTATGACCTAATGTATGTATATATATATATATATATATATATATATATATATATATACATATATATATATATGTGTGTGTGTATATATCTATATATATATATATATATACTGTATATATAAATACCCATATATACACACATATATATAGACACAGTATATATAGTATATACATACACGTGATTCAATTTATTGTTTAATGGGTTATAGAATGAGTATTAACAAATAGTAAATGCTATGATACAAAAAGGGGTAAGATTGCATAAACTCTGCTCTTATGTGATGTACAGTATCATATTGTAATTGTATGCATGTTCGGAATAGTCTGACACCATAACCATTGAAATAAAGCCTTCATTTTCACAAAATCCTTTTCATTTTATTGCTTTTTAATGACCCGCGGAAAAGAAAAAAAAACACGCAACATGTGCGTGATGGTGTACCCACCAGTAGTGTGGTTATATAACCATGCTGGAACTACATTGGAAGACTGAAGTCCACAGCTGTCAGGAAGAGTTAGGCTGATCTTTATGGGTCCGCTGATATGCAATTCAGTGTCGCCGGAGAAGAGTCGCACACTGACGGCCGCCACTGGAGACAACTCCATGCTTATATATCCTAACAAAAGCACAGTGAATACAAAATTCAACTAATAGTTTTCATAAAACACTTCACAGAGACACTGTAAAGGTGTGTTATTGTTTGTGTTATGGTGCCATCTTTTGGACGAGTTTGCTCACTTTCTGTTGAGTGCTTTCAACGGGAAGTGCCGTTCCATCGTCGAGCCATCCATAGCGTTTTTACCCATGTAGTTTCTTCATTCAACGTTTGTAAGTTTTACAATACAACTAAAACTATTCATACTTACTGGCACATATTTGTTAGTAATGTTTACATGCGTATTTGTATGCGCTATCATAATGCAATCAAGCTAGCGCTGTTAGCGTTAACAAATATCCATCCATCCCTTCCATTTTCTACCGCTCGTCCCTTTTGAGATCGCGGGGGGTGCTGGAGCCTATCTCAGCTGCATTCGGGCGGAAGGCGGGATACACCCTGGACAAGTCGCCACCTCATCGCAGGGCCAACACAGATAGACAGACAACATTCACGCTCACATTCACACACTAGGGCCAATTTAGTGTTTCCAATCAACCTATCCCCAGGTGCATGTCTTTGGCGGTGGGAGGAAGCCGGAGTACCCGGCGGGAATCAGCGCAGTCACGGGGAGAACATGCAAACTCCACACAGAAAGATCCCGAGCCCAGGTTTGAATCCAGGACTACTCAGGACCTTCGTATTGAGAGGAACATGCACTAAGCCCTGTTCAACCGTGCTGCCTCGTTAACAAATATGTTAATATCTGCGTTAGTATGATTAACTTACAGTGGAATTCTGTTTCCATTGTTTCTCTTTCACAAATTCCTCAGTAAACTCATCAAATGGTCACTTTGAAGTTATTGAGGATGATTTCTGTTTTGTTTGATCAGCCGTTTTACTGCCGTGTTATTGGCACCGTTTGGAAACAATTAAGGTATGCAAATAAACGTTTACAAAATATTTCTGTGTAAATAACTCATTTCACTACGTATGTATCTGTGACGTTGCATTGATTGATTGATTGAAACTTTTATTAGTAGATTGCACAGTACAGTACATATTCCGTACAAATGACCACTAAATGGTAACACCCCAATAAGTTTTTCAACTTGTTTAAGTCGGGGTCTACGTTAATCAATTCATGGGGCAGATAATATATGGAAAATTTATTTTTCCTTTTAAAATTTAGTGGGTGCGGCTTATATACCGGAGTGTTCTATAGTCTGGAAAATACAGTAATTGTGCAGCTCTACCACATAGTCCAGGGGTCGGGAAACTTTTTGGCTGAGAGAGCCATGAAAGCCAAATATTTTCAAATGTATTTCCATGAGAGCCTTATATTATTTTTTTAACACTGAATACAACTATATGCGTGCATTTTTAAGTAACGTCAACATTTTTTGAGTACAATAACTCTCATATACTTTTTAATAACATTTTTATTCTGAAGTTAACCAATAATAAATAGAATACTTCTTACCATTAATGCGCCTTCTTGAACAGATGCGTTAGAAAACGAATGGATGGATTAAAATGCAGGAGAATGTTTTGTATTTTGAACATTATTTTTAACTCCGATTACCAGTGGAAATGTTAATTTCTTATCGTGTTAACCAATGTCAGCTAAGATTAATCTGAGAGCCAGATGCATCCATCAAAAGAGCCACATCTGGCTCTAGAGCCATTGGTTCCCTACCCCTGTCATAGTCAGTCTTTGTCGAAGCACTAGGCTACATTAAACTCTCTTACCCCTAGCACATAACTGTTCAACTATTGGCCCAAGGGCCCGGTAACGACACCAAACCGGCCCCCGATTTTAGTTCAAAACTTGGGAGACTGAGCATTTGTGCAGCAAATTCTGAAAAAACACGAGCAGGCTTCTGTTTTAAAACTTCTAAAGGCTCAATAGCCACATGCGTGGACCGCACCTTTTAGATCCGATTTCCAAAATTGTGTACACTACCTCATTGGGGTCTTATGGCCGCTTATGTGGACAATTATACTGCCATCTGGTGGTGTCAGAAGAGTATAACATACAATGGAATTTATGAAGTACACGTTTGTTACTTATGGACAAGGTACGTCATATCAAAAGATGATTCTTAATTTTTATTGTAATTAGGGTCCAATAAGCCCAAATAGCAAAGAGAAATTAAAAAAAAAAGCATGTAAACAAACAGCTTGGGCCTTAAGAGGGTATATAAGAACTTGGTCCAGTATAAACCCATTGCATTGACATTTTAACCTCCTAAAGCAGGGGTCAAGAACCTTTTTGACTGAAAGAGCCAAGAAGCCAAATATTTTAAAATGTATTTACTTAAGAGCCATATAATATATTTTTTAACACTGAACACAACTAAACGCGTGCTTTTTTAAGTAAGACCAACATTTCTAGAGTATAATAGGTCTCTTATTCTTTGTAATAACATTGTTATTCTGAAGCTAAATGTGGAGGGGGCGTGGCCTGCGGGCCTGCAGCGAAGCGGGGTGTTGCCAGGATCGGCCTTGAAATCAGCGACAGGTGTGTAGATGGCCCACCTGGGCCTTGTTATCTAATCATCTGTCGCTCTGTTATAAGCAGCAGTCAGAAGGAGAGGCGGGGTTGGGGCTGAACGAAAGAGAAAAAGACAATTGCTGGAAAGCAACTGAGAGACTAATTGAAAAATAAAACAATATTGTAATCCTGAAACAGGCTCTCATGTCGATGCTTGGTGGTCTGAAGAACCCCCAGGAGGGCAAGCCCCACACTAACCAATAATAAATAAATAACTTCTTACCTTTAACGCAACTTCTTGAACAGGTGCGGTAGAAAACGGATGGATGGATTAAAAATGCATGAGAAAGTTTTATATTTTGAACGTTACTTTTAACACTGTGATTACAAATGGAATTATTCATTACTTATCGTGTTAAGCCAGGGGTAGGGAACCTATGGCTCTAGAGCCAGATGTGGCTCGTTTGATGACTGCGTCTGGCTCTCGGATAAATCTGAGCTGACATTGCTTAACACGATAAGTAATGAATAATTCCACTTGTAATCACAGTGTTAAAAATAATGCTCATAATATAAAACATTCTCATGCATTTTTAATCCATCCACCCGTTGTCTACCGCACCTGTTTAAGAAGTTGCGTTAATGGTAGGAAGTTATTTATTTATTATTGGTTAGTGTGGGGCTTGCCCTCCTGGGGGTTCTTCAGACCACCAAGCACCAACATGAGAGCCTGTTTCAGGGTTACAATATTGTTTTATTTTTCAATAAGTCTCTCAGTTGCTTTCCAGCAATTGTCTTTTTGTCTTTCGTCCTCGCTTGTGCTTTGGCTCCAGCTCCAACCCCGTCTCTCCTCCTGGCTGCTGGTTATTACCGAGCGGCAGGTGAATAGATAACAAGGCCCAGATGGGCCATCTACGCACCTGTCGCTGATTTCGAGGCCGATCCTGGCAACACCCCGCTTCGATGCAGGCCCGCAGGCCACACCCCCCTCCACAGTTAGCTTCAGAATAACAATGTTATTACAAAAAAATATTATATGGCTCTTACAGAAATACATTTTAAAATATTTGGCTTCTTGGCTCTCTCAGCCGAAAAGGTTCCCGACCCCTGTGTTAAGCAATGTCAGCTCAGATTTATCCGAGAGCCAGGTGCAGTCATCAAAAGAGCCACATCTGGCTCGTGAGCCATTGGTTCCCTACCCCTATCCTAAAGGCTAGTGATTTGCATAACAGTCCTTTTTTTGCTGAAATGTATTAATTCTGACCAAAGGAATAGACCAAAAACAAATGTTCACTGTAGAAGATTCTGGATCTCAAAATAAGACTAATCTTGAAGGGGGAAGTTCGCCCCCCGACTCCTTAGTTTTCTGAAAATATGCTACCTACAACAATTTAGTTGAATAGCCCTGCCCCTAACATGTTACACAAGTCATATTAAAGACTGAAATGGTGCCACAAACCAAAATTCCTGACTACATTCACCATCTGAACATATCCACCTGATGGACTGCTTATGATTCCCAAAGTGCTGAGGAAGTCGCCGTCCTCTGAAGGGAACCTGGGGATCGTCAAGTAGGCTTGAAAAGAAGTGATGTCGCTGCTCTCTGTCAGGTTCAGGAGGCTCTTGGGAAACTGGACAACGGGATTCAATGAAGCATCTACAATGTAAACAACAGGGTTTAATCACACTACACGTTACTACTATACTTTTAAATAAAGAAGTCAGTGGAAAGACCGCACCAGATGTTTTGTCAGTGATCAGGAAAGTGTCTTCAAACAGCCAGATGTTTCCTTGAGTGAGGCCGACCAGTGGCATGGTCACTGAGGAAAATACTGAAACAGGAAGAACCGTGTGTGAAATGTGTTGGAGATTTTTTGACTGATTAAACTGTAATATACATTAACTGTGTCATATACTGTATATGCTACTGATTAGCATGACTGATTTTACATGCGGATTTCAACACCACCAAATTTGGTAACGAAAATTACAACTAAGATGCATGTTACAAAAAAAAAATAAAACATCCAGTGTGTAATAAATACAATATTAAAGCTGCAAGCAGCGTTGGTCGGGTCCGCCTTTGGCCGCTGTCGCCGTGTCCCGAGTCCCGATCTTAGTCAGACCTACATAGAAGTTTTTGTTTCATCACTCTACGACATTCCTAACAGAATTTACAAGCAGTTTTGTCAGTTTTTTTTCCTAGGGGGAGCTAGAGCACAATTTTCATTGTTGGGTTTTGTTTTTTTATTGGATGGCAATTTTCACCAGTCCTGATGTGTGTGTGTAAAATTTGGTGAGTTTTGAAGCATGTTAAGGGGGTCAAATTACAGATTGGCGTTTCTGGATGTTGTTGATAAATAGCTTTAACTTGCACTTTGAAGCATGTTAAGGGGGTCAAAATAGGGTGCGAAGGTGCAAGGGCGCCTTGGGCTGCTGCCCCCGAGCCCCACGGCAGAGTAAGCCTTGGTGCCACTATTTAATGCATTGTGAAAGTAATGCAGTTGTTGTATTGAAGTGAAAATATCAAGCTTCCTGTTGATTTTTGCCAAAGTATGTTAATTATTCAAATGTAGGTCCAAGTCAGACCTACATAGTGTTTTTTGTTTCATGTCTCTCTGACATTCAAAAAAAAAATAAAACATCCAGTGTGTAATAAATACAATATTTACAGTTTAAACACTGTTTAGGGTGCAACAAAAAAAAACAATGGCACCTACAGTTTAAAGGTTGCCTTTACACTACTGCCATCTAACGTCTAGGAATTGCAATTGCAATTTACAATAGTTGATATAACACTAAATGATACTCAGAAGTGTAAGAAAAATGTAAATAACAACTGGACTGTGCAGTTATCATTATCAGCTCGGTTTTAATTGTTAAATAAAAAAAAATAAGATTGTATTATTAAACTATTACCATTTGTTGACACATGAACACAACGCTGAGTACCGGTAATACTTCCCAAGTACCGGGAATTGGTTCAATTGTAGAAGAGGGAGAACCTGCTACTGTCAGGCTTGTCCCTGACAGTTTGACTATGTTTTAAGTTTTCCCTTTGCATTTGTCTTTGTTTCCTCTGTGTGTGTGTGTAGTGTTTCCTGTCGGCGCTCTTATTTTGTCTGTTTCCTGTGTTTCTCCCTAGGCGCTGTTTCCCCTCAGTTGCGGCTGATTGGCACCTGGCCACACCTGGTGTCAATCAGCCCGCTCATATTTGTACCTGCTTTGTCTTCCAGTCAGGGCTGGATTATTGTCATCGTTACTTGTGGTTGCTACCTGTCGTGTCATGTCGTGTCGTATCAATGCAACGTTGCGGTAAGCTGTATTCGGTAGCTGTTTGTAGCTTACTGTCTTTTGTTCCCTGCTTCCAGTTTTGTTTGTCCATAGCCAAGTTTGTTATCCGCCTCGTGCGCGCTTTTTGTTGTACCCTTTGTTTGGTTTTGTTTTCGTGTTAAAGATTAAATCATGTTTTCTCACTCTATGTGTTGAGTCTTGAGTAGGATTGGATCCCAAGATGCAGAGACGGGAGGCGGAGTTGAATCACAAAAGAAGATTGTCTTTAATAAGTTCAAAAGGATAACTCAAGGCGATGGGGCAAAAGCGCATACCATGGAAGGGGACTAAACTGAAGGAGGATTCTTGATGGTCAGCCACAGGTTCGACAAAAACTTCTCTCGCTTACTGGGGAACTAGGGAGCAAAAACACCAGATGTAAGGAATGGTGATAAGAAAGGAGAAGGAAGGTACTGAGTTTGGTTGGATGCGAGTTGAGCATGCGGGCATGGGAAGCACTGGAGTCATTAACCGGCGAGGAGCAGCTGACTGTGGTGAGCTTAAATAGAGCCGAGCAGTGAGTAGTCGCAGGTGTGCCTAGTTGGAACTAATGGATGGAGGAAAAATAACAAAAGCAATACGGAGAAGACAGGAAAACAATACACAACACTATGCCTGCTTCCTTCTCTGCATCTTGGGGTTCGTCACAAACTAACTCTGACAGCTACATAATTAGAGACTACTGTACATGCCGAAAAACCAAGGAAAATGAGAAGCAGGAAACAAAAGTGTTTCTGAATGCAAAAATCGTTATCTAAATACTACTTTTACTGTAGTTACCAGATTTGAATTTACATTTTGTTTTTTAGTAATGTTTTGTTGGGGTTGTGTTAATTCACTGTAAATAGTTAGACATCCACAAATAATACACACCATCAGAGATTGCACATTTTTGTCTAATTGTTTCTGTATTTCATCATTTGCATATAAATATTAAAAATTTGGGATATAAAGCGTCCAGGAGAAAAACTACAGCTAATATTTATCAGGCTCACAGAGCAAACTTACTTGGCGTCCTGACGGTTCTGTATGGCAACACTGTGCGGACGTAGCCGTCCTTGCTGGCCACAACCGTGATGGGCAATCCAGTTTGGAAAGGTACTTGGAGCAAAGCGCCACCCTCCGGCCCAGTGAGAGCTGTGCTGCTGATGGTGTAGTTGACATAAACATCCACTTTGGCCTGGCTCAGGTACTGCTGACTCAGCAATTCAGTGACCTGGACCTTCAGGTGGAAGTTAGAACCTGAGAGGACAGATTACCAATTTGTGGTCAATGTTTTGGATGCAGACTAGTCGAAATTAAACATTGTTTGTTCAAACCAAAGCATGGTGGGGCCATTTTTGATACTATTAATTTTAAAAACCAATATATAGATTTTGTTGTAACCTTTAGTACTCCCCTCACATTTGGAAGTGTCTCAGTGATATAAAAATGTTAAAAACTAAGTCATATATTCATATCCATTTTTTCATTTTCAGATAGATCAACTTCAAGTCTATCTGTCGATATTAATCTTTTTTTTGTTTTCTGATTTATGCCATTTTTGTCAAAACCCTGTTTTTATAGCAAAAACGCAAAATATAAAACATTTTAACCCCAAAATATGCCAATGTGGAATATTTGATGTGAAGTCACTGGTGCCTGAAATAGTTCAACAATTCATAACAAAATAGATTTTATAATGTATTACTATTTTTGAGCAATGACAGTAAAAAAAAAAAAGTCTCACTAAAACTCTTGGGTATAAAAAAGGGCCCCACTCATAAGTCTTCAAATTAAGTCATACATTTTTCAAGTCTCTCGATCAACTTCAGATCTATCCTTCGATTATAAGCTATTACGATTTTTTATTGTTTTATTTCTGTTTGATTTATGCCCTTTAGTAATCAAAAAACAATTTTTTTGTATGACAAATGCACACAATATGCAATGTTTGATTAGGTCATGCTTTGTTTTTTTTACTTTCAAGTCTCTTGTTTAACTTTGGATCTATCCTTCGATTATAAGCTTTAATTATTTGTTTATGTTTTTTGTTTGTTTAATTTATGCCCTTTATTCATACCATGAATTGACTTACGTGGACCCCGACTTAAACAAGTTGAAAAACCTATTCGGGTGTTACCATCTAGTGGTCAATTGTACGGAATATGTACTGAACTGTTGTCCAGGGTGTACGCTGCCTTCCGCCCGATTGTAGCTGATATAGGCACTAGCGCCCCTCGTGACCCCAAAGGGAATAAGCGGTAGAAAATGGATGGATGTACTGAACTGTGCAATCTACTAATAAAAGTTTCAATCAATCAATCAATCAATACACAACCTTTTTTTTTTGGCAAACACAAAAAGTGTGCAATTTTTAATTAGGTCAGGGTTTTTTTTTTACTTTAAAGTCAGTGATCAACTTTGGATCTATCTGTCAATTATATGTTTATATATTTTTTTGTGTGTGTGGTTTTTTTTAGTCAGTGTTTTATGACAAACACACAAAATATGCAATATTTACCACCAAAAACTTTTAAAAGTGGAATTTTCGATGTCACATAATTAGAGCTTTGAACAACAACATTGATTTTGATTCATTAATAGGGCCGCCCTCATAAAAGTATTAAAATTAGGTGCTACATTTTTTTTCAACTTTCAAGTAAGTCTCGAGATCATCTTAAAATCTATCCATGGATTATATTTTTGTTATTTAAATTTTTTTCGTTTGTTTGTTTTGTGCACTTACATTGTTTCTAATGACAAACGCACAACATATGCAATTATTTGCCCCCAAAATATTTCAAAGCGGAACATTTGATTTGATGTAATTGGAGCTTAGAATACATCAATCATTGTTTTTTATTTTTTATTTTTTAACGATGATAGTTAAAAAAAAATTTTTGGGGAATACAAAAGTGCCCCCTTTATTAAAGTGTTATAATTTGATCAGTCGGTGAAATTTTCAACTTCGTTTTCGAACTCCCCTTTGTCGTTGCGGCCCAGGGGCAACCGGAATTACGTGAACAATGCTCAATACTTTGAAAAGTACGATACTTGGGGTTAACTTAATGGTCGGTACTGATACCCCGCAGATGTGTGATTTATTGCTTTCACATGGGCTGAGCTCCCACGGGATAACACACAACCTAAATCATGCATTAACTGAATGAAGGTGCCGGTAGTTCCGAATAAAGCAGACACAAACCCCTTGGACGACGACGACGACAGGAAACCAATTGGTGGAACCCTGCAGCATTATCGATAAAGTAATCCCCCAACAGTTTCAAGACATGGACACAAATACAAATGGTCATACGGGCCAGTTGGTAAAAGTAAAGATGTATTTAGGAGAGTTGCTAAAGTATAGAAATGGAGTGACTGTCTTATGCCGTTTTCAATCCAGTGTTATTGTGACAACTCATTTATTTTCAATTAGCTGCAATCACACTGTGAAGGCAATTATTGCCTCTTTGACGACAAGACGAACAATTTTAGAGAGCTGTAGAAACTGAAGAACATAACACACACACAAAAAAAACACAACTTTCCCAAATTCTCCCAAAAATCGGACCGGAAAACCAAAATGGATGACAACCTTGACCGCCTTACTTCGGATTAGGGCTGGGCAATATATCGATATACTCGATATATTGTGGGTTTGTCTCTGTGCGATATATCGTGATATTCGAGTATACGTTCTCACACAGTTGCTTTTAGCTGCGGGCATTACACAACATGCTTTTACCACTCTTTCTTGTCTCTCTTTCTCAAAGAGACATAAACGAGTGCACCTTCTTACGTCACACGCCCTCCCCGAGCAAAGAGGTAGCTACATTAGCTGTGATGCTAACGGCGCGGTGCGAGTGGTAATACGAAAGAGAAAAGTTGCAAATCTGGTAACAAATGGAGGAATAATTAATTCCCAAGAAAAACAGCACAAGGTGCATCGTTTGGCGGTGGTTTGGCTTCAAGCGGGAAGATGTTGAACCGTTATGCGGCAAAAGCGTTGCTCCAAAAAGTAGCATTATTGCTAATTTGTAGCATCGTTTGAAAAGTCACCCATTTGAGAATGAAGAGTGCTTGTATGAAAAAAATAGTCAACAACAGAAGGAGACAACTTCCGCAGGAACCTACCACAGAATGAAGGACATAGATAGATAGATAGATAGATAGATAGTACTTTATTGATTCCTTCAGGAGAGTTCCTTCAGGAAAATTAAAATTCCAGCAGCAGTGTACATACAGAGTTGAGATCAATTTAAAGAAAAAAGTAAAAAGTAAATAATGGGGGTTTAAATGGAAACAAAATAGAGAAATATTACAAAAAGAATAAAAACAATGGGAATAACAATATAACAGTAAAATAAGAATATAACAAGACAAAGTAGGCAGTAGTGACCATGTTATGAAAACGTATTGCACTGTTAATGTTTTGCATCCCCTGTCATCCTAATACCCCCCGTCCCCCATCCCAGAGAGGAGTTGTACAGTCTAATGGCATGTGGGACAAAGGAGTTCTTGAGTCTATTAGTACTGCACTTGGGATGAAGCAGTCTAGCACTGAACAGGCTCCTCTGGCTACTGATAACGCTATGCAGAGGGTGACTGGCATCATCCAGGATGCTCACTAGTTTGTCCACAGTCCTCTTCTCTGCCACCGTCACCAGTGAGTCCAGTTTCATTCCGATTGTAGAACCGGCCCGCCTCATCAGTTTCTCAAGTCTGGAGCTGTCCTTCTTAGATGTACTGCCCCCCCCCAGCACACTACCATGTAGAACAGAACACTGGCAACCACAGACTGGTAGTACATCCACAGGAGTTTTCTACAAATGTTGAAGGAGTGCAGTCTCCTGAGGAAGTACAGCCTGCTCTGTCCTTTCTTGTACTGGTGGTCCGTGTTAACAGTCCAGTCCAGCTTATTGTCCACCCAAACCCCGAGGTACTTGAATGAGTCCACGGTCTGTACCTCAACTCCCTTGATCACAATAGGTTGTGACCGTGGACTCGACCTCCCAAAGTCAATGACCAGCTCCTTGGTCTTTGACGGATTGAGCTGCAAGACGTTCGTGTGGCACCAGACAACAAAGTCCCTCACCAGGTTCCGAAACTCCTCCTCTCTGCCGTCCCTGATGCACCCGACGATGGCTGTGTCATCCGCGTACTTCTGGATGTGACACAGCTCTGAGTTGTAGCAGAAGTCAGCGGTGTACAGGGTGAAGAGAAGAGGGGCCAGCACCGTTCCCTGCGGTGCTCCGGTGCTGCTGATCACAGTGTCAGACGTGATGTCCTTCAGTCTGATGTACTGTGGCCTGTCGGTGAGGTAGTTCGAAATCCAGGCAACCAGGCAGGGGTCCACTTGCATTTTGTAGAGCTTGTACTGAAGGAGGCGGGGCTGGATGGTATTAAAGGCACTCGAGAAGTCCAGGAACAGGATCCTCACAGTGCCATTTCCCTTATCCAGGTGTGAGTGGGCTCGATGCAGCAGGTAAAGGATAGCATCCTCCACACCAACGCCTTCCTGGTACGCAAACTGCAGGCTGTCCTGGGCATGTTGCACCTGTGGTCTGAGGAGGCTGAGAAATAGCCGCTCCAATGTCTTCATTAGATGAGAGGTGAGCGCCACTGGTCTGTAGTCGTTCAGCTCACTGGGGCATATAACATACAACATATAACCTTATGATTGCCTATGATGCAGCTCATTTCTATTTGACAGTTTTTGAAATATCTTGCGTGTATTCATGCAAAAAAGTGCACTTTATTTGTTTTAAACTATTGTAGTGGTACAAAAATATTGGTATTGTAGTACAATTGTTGTTTTGATACGTTATCTTAGTGACATCATGCACAAAAGTGCACTAATAGCTTGTTTCAAAATGTCTCCGACAATCTTGCACTTTGTTTTGAAAGTACATGAATGTTTGTGCCACTCCTTAATAACTGTTTCATAAATGGTAAATTGACTTAGTTGTGATTTCCCTTTCTGTATGAACGTTTAAAATGAGCATATATATATGCAGTATGAACAAAAATGTTTTAATGTAGACACATAGAATCATCATACTGCTGTGATTATATGCATCAAGTGTTCATTCAAGGCTAAGGCAAAATATTGCGATATATATCATGTATCGTGGCATGGCCCAAAAATATTGAGATATTAATAAAAGGCCATATCACCCAGCCCTACTTCACATGTGAGTATTTCTGTACATCCTGTCATGATGAAGATGTGTACACATTTCTTGAAATATATGGTATATAAATGTGCTAAAAAAAAGCCTTCAGAAAAGGTTTCTAAGTGGCGGAATAGTAATACTACAGTATTAAGATTAATAAAGAAGAAATTAAATAGCTTAAGGGGGTTGGGTTAGATATTACACTAAATTGCTTTTTTATTCATTAAAATGCTATGTGGATGTGTTCAGATAGTTTAGCATTTACTAATTGAGTTGCCATATTTTCCGATGTACTGGTCTATAAGCCGTACTTGCTAAATTTTAGAAGGAAAAAAAAATGTTTCAGTAGTAAAACGGAGGCTCAAACAAAACAGAAGCTGATGCCATAGACCCACTTGCTCTTCAATCAGCTAAATAGACTCAATGTTGAATTTACTGAGGAATTTGTGAAACTGAAACAATACAAAAAGAATGCTGTTGTGAGTTAGTAATACTAAGACAGACACTTGTAAACGTGTTAGCATTTTAGCTAACACTAATGACGATAACACATACAAATATGCATAAAAAACACTATTATCAAAGATGGAACAGTTTAGTAAGCATGTATTGATATATTGTAACACTGTAGCGTTGCTTGGGGTGCTAAATGAAGTAACAGTACCAGTGGAAAAACTATTGACGACCGGTCGAACGAACGAGACTTATAATTCCGGTTCATGGCAAGAAACAGAAGAAAATACTCTAGACCATGGGTGTCAAACTCTGGCCCGCGGGCCAAATTTGGCCCGCCGTGTAATTTCATTTGGCCCTTGAGGCAATGTCAAATTAACATTAGAGCTCACCGCTAATTCTCATACTTACCAACAGTCCAGATTTTCCCGGGAGACTCCCAAATTTGAGTGCCCCTCCCGAAAATCTCCCAGGGCAACCATTCTCCCATTTTCCACCTGGACAACAATATTGGGGGCGTGCCTTAGAGGTACTGCCTTTAGCGTCCCCTACTACCTGTCATCACGTCCACTTTTCTTCCTTACAAACAGCGTGCCGGCCCAGTCGGGTAATTTATGCGGTGGATGCAATGCATACTTGATCAACAGCCATACAGGTCACACTGAGGGTGGCCGTATAAACAACTTTAACACTGTTACAAATATGCGCCACACTGTGAGCCCACACCAAACAAGAATGACAAACACATTTCGGGAGAACATCCGCACCGTAACACAACATAAACACAACCGAACAAATACCCAGAACCCCTTGCAGCACTATCTAACCCCTCTTCCCCAACCCCACCCACCTGCGCCCCGACATTAATGAACTAGCTTGCAAGAAAAGATGCCAGTAAAAAGGTCTGAATGGTTGATTTATTCATTGTTATTCTATTTTCAAATGTATTAGCCTGTGGAAAAAGTTAATGTTGATATTTACCTCTGAAGGCTGCAAATAGAAAAGAGGCATTCATTTTTTTATTTAAATTGTATTTAATATATATATATATTTTTTTTTTTTTAAGTTGATTTTGCACTATTAAGTTATATAAGCGTTGCTTGTTCCATATTCAGTGTTGAAGCAAATCAGTGTAGCAAACTGAGCAATAATTAACATTTTATTCATAGACTCTCTTGCTACTTCAAGGCTTGAACGTTTGATTCATTCATTATTGTTATTTTATTTTCAAATTCATTATTAGCCTATAGAAAATGTTTATTTTGATATTTACCTCAGAAGGCTGCAAATAGAAAAGAGGCATTACATTTTTATTCAAATTTTATTTGATATCCCATTGACATTTGTATTATTATTATTATTAACTTGATTTTGCATGTCACTATGAAGTTATATAAGCCTTGCTTGTTCAATATTCAATGCAAAACTTGTTTGGGTCTCTATTACAAGGTTAATTTGTTCAACCTCTGTTCAGTTTAAAATTTTGGCCCACTCTGTATTTGAGTTTGACACCCCTGCTCTAGACTTTTAATCTGAACTAAGTGAGCAAACTCTTCCAAAAAATGGTGCCATAGCGCAAACAATAACAAACCTTTCTGTGTCTGTGTTACTGTTGGATTAGTTATCACACAATTGTGCTTGAGGGCCGTTGCTATAGTTATTATCAATTGTGCTGAAGTTGTACGTTTTCTATCCTTTCAAAGCGTATCAGTGTTTTCAGACCCTGAATCGGCCCTTCCGACTGCCAAGGGAACATCGAGTGCCGTGACGCAGACAGAGCAGAGACAGGGCGATATCACGAGTATCAACACATTTGCATTTCATTAATAGTCTCATATTGTGTCTAACTGGGGCTGTCGAGATTACCCCCTTCCCTCAGCGACAGCTTCAGTTTTGTTTTTCTTGGCGGAGTCTTTAAGCGACAACTGTGTGGTACTCCTTTTTTTCGGTGTTTGCTTTTCATCCATCTTTCGCTTGCATTCATCGTGTATCTTTTTATAATTCTTGAAGAGGTGGGAGATCAAGTTGCACGTCTTGGTTCCTCCTCGCTTAACCAACTTTTTGCAGTCATTGCAAATTGCCAGTTTTTTATCCATCAGACACACTTTAGAATAATCCAAAACCATGTCGTTAGTCAGTCACTGAGCGAACTCGCTTGTTAGCCAGGCTACAGCACCGGCAACAACACACTCTTGTGGTTGTTATGCTCCGCTCGTGACAGTTTGATGAGGTCATCAAGCGTCGCCAGTAAACCTCTCATGCTGCAGTCGTCAACTCATGTGTTGTGTGTGGTCGAGGGGAGAGGTTGCTGACTGGGAGACGCAACTGCTCTGTACTTATCCTTATGTCCAAGTTTTACCGGATAGCAGCGTTTTAAAACGTCATTAATTGTTTCGTTTTTGAAACTGATACCAATAATTTCCGATATTACATTTTAAAGCATTTATCGGACATCTCTAATGCGTAGCACTATCATCTTGATGCCATAAGTCTGTGATTGGTTTAAAGGCCTACTGAAATGAGATTTTCTTATTTAAACGGGGATAGCAGGTCCATTCTATGTGTCATACTTGATCATTTCGCGAGCTCGCCATATTTTTGCTGAAAGGATTTAGTAGAGAACATCGACGATAAAGTTCGCAACTTTTGGTCGCTAATAAAAAAGCCTTGCCTGTACCGGAAGTAGCAGACGATGTGCGTGTGACGTCACGGGTTGTGGAGCTCCTCACATCCTCACATTGTTTACAATCATGGCCACCAGCAGCGAGAGCGATTCGGACCATTAATTTGAGCGAGGGTGAAATATTCATGGATGAGGAAAGTTAGAGTGAAGGACTAGAAAAAAGAAAAAAAAGGCGAGGGCAGTGTGAGCGATTTAGATGTTATTAGACACATTTACTAGGATAATTCTGGAAAATCCCCTATCTGCTTATTGTGTTACTAGTGTTTTAGTGAGATTATATGGTATCTGAAAGTCGAAGGGGTGTGGCCACGGGTGTGGTGACCGCCAATGTCTCTGAGGGACGCCACGTTTCTCGACGAGGCGAAGCAAAGGCAGCCGTTCGGGCCAGGCTGAGCTTTTTTTTCCCCCTCCTCCCTGGTGGAAGCATCCCACGTTCGGGGGCAGCCGGTCGGAGGAGGCAAAAGAGTCCGTAGCTGCCTCTTTGACAGGTGCACGAGGAACGACGCAAGCTATCCGCTCATGTCTACGGTAAGAGCCGACTTATTACCACAACTTCCTCACCGAAACCTGCCGTTTGACATGTGGTAGGGAACCATGTTCGCTTGACCGCTCTGTTCCATAGTAAAGCTTCACCGTCATCTTTCGGGAATGTAAACAAGGAAACACCGGCTGTGTTTGTGTCGCTAAAGGCTGCCGCAATACACCGCTTCCCACCTACATCTTTCTTCTTTGACGTCTCCATTATTAATTGAACAAATTGCATAAGATTCAGCAACACCGATGTCCAGAATACTGTGCAATTATGCGATTAAAGCAGACGACTTATAGCTGGGATCGGGGCTGGAACAACATGTCCGCTACCAATCCGTGCCGTCACGCACACGCGTCATCATACCGCGACGTTTTCAACAGGATACTTCGCGCAAAATTTAAAATTGCAATTTAGTGAAATAAAAAGGTCGTATTGGCATGTGTTGCAATGTTAATATTTCATCATTGATGTATAAATGATCAGACTGCGTGGTCGGTAGTAGTGGGTTTCAGTAGACCTTTAAGAAGAGGTGTCTTGACGACGGACAATAAAGACAATAAAAAAAATTGCCTCTTGATCTTTCCTTTCTGCTGAGCTTGTAATCCATCTTACTAAATCAGTTACAGTCAAAATTAGGGATGCACCGATTAATCGGTAACCGAATATATTCGGACGAATATGGCAAAAAAAGCCACATTCCGCCTTTGGTGGAATGAGTTAAATGCAAGGCCGAATAGCGGCGTGTGACGCAATGACGCAATTTTTTTGACGCGATGACGCAATCAACCAACGTGCAGTGAGGCGGTGACGTTGTAACCAGGCGCCTTCGGAAAAATGTCAGCGGTGTGGAGATATTTCAAAGTGTCGGAAAGTGACAAAAGTATTGCAGTTTGTAACGAATGTTCAGCCAAACTGTCTCGAGGAGGTGCCTCGTGGCCGACGTCTTTGAGAGGAAGAAAAAGTTTGCGACTGACAGTGCCAAAGCAAACGGACTTACAAAGAAGGTAATGGAGTTTATGGTTTTGGATGATCAACCGTTTAGTGTTGTGGAGGAAATTGGCTGTCGGAGACTCATGGAGCACATTGAGCCCCGTTACACGATACCGAGCAGACGGTATTTCTCCGATGTGTGCTCTTTACATTGTGTGTGTGTTGTTTACATTATTAGCCTGTTGTGTAGGCTACCTGTATAAGTGTATGAGGTTACAAGCACACACTTAATTGAGATTTAGTGGGGCCTCTGTTTACATTATTAGCCTGTTGTGTAGGCTACCTGTATAAGTGTATGAGGTTACAAGCACACACTTAATTGAGATTTACTTGAGCCTTCTGTTTATATTATTAGCCTATCTACTGTGGCTAAGTAGACTTTTGCCAAAAGGACAATAATTCATTTGTTGTGGGTTTATCCACTTTAATGCACTTTATTTTTTGGGGAATGCATGTTTTGTTTTAAGGCCTAATATAAATGAAAAACTTTGTGCCTTTTTTGAAAAGCCACGGCTACTGGAATATTAAAAAAATGTCAATCCAATCCAATCCAATCCACTTTATTTATATAGCACATTTAAACAACAATAACGTTTCCAAAGTGCTGCAGAGCCGTGTTAAAAACAATTGTAAAAAAAAATAAAAAATAAATAAAATAAATAAATAAATTAAAAAAAAGAAAAAAAAGTATATATATATATATATATATATGTATATATATATATATATATTATGCTCCACCAATGACTGAATAAAAACAAAAAATAAATAAATATAAAACCAATAAAAACAATATAAAAACAAATATGATTAAAAACTATTTTAAAGGGTAAAATCAATTAAAACAGTAAAATAGAAATCAAAGTGTATAAGAAACACAGAGGACCACACAACTCACGTAGTGTTAAAAGCCAAAGAATAAAAGTGGGTCTTGAGACGAGACTTAAAACACTCCACTGTGGAAGCAGTTTGAACATGGAGCGGCAGAGTGTTCCAGAGCTTAGGGCCGACCACAGAGAAGGCCCTGTCTCCCCTGGTCTTAAGTCTGGTCTTGGGCACCACGAGCTGGAACTGGCTCTCGGACCTCAGAGCGCGCGCAGGAATGTAAATTTGGATGAGGTCCGAGATATATTGAGGTGCCAGTCCATGTAAAGATTTAAAAACAAACAGCAATGTTTTACAATCAATTCTAAAATGAACAGGGAGCCAGTGCAAACTCTGAAGAATTGGGGTTATATGCTGGCGTTTCCTGGCCCCTGTTAAAAGTCGTGCTGCCGCGTTCTGGACTAACTGCAACCGGGAGAGAGCTTTTTGGCTAATGCCAGCATAAAGTGCATTGCAGTAGTCCAGGCGACTTGAAATAAAAGCATGCACGACTTGTTCAAAAAGGTTAAAAGATAAAAACGGTTTAACCTTTACTAAAAGACGAAGGTGATAAAAACACGATTTTAAAACGCCATTGACTTGTTTGTCTAGTTTAAAATCGCTGTCTATAGTGACGCCAAGGCTGGTGACTTTGGGACGCACATAATTTTAGTGAGGGCCGGACAAAAAACTAAAATTTCCGTTTTTCCTTCATTCATTATTAAAAAATTCTGGGCTAACCAAGCCTTGACGTCGCATAGACAGTTAAGAAGGGGTGTCAGGGGGCCGTGGCCGTCAATATTCAATAAAAATGTACTCTATTTAAAAAAAAATGTCAAAAAAATTTATTGTAGGCTGTTTATGCAATATAAAAAAAATTGTGAAAAACTGCATTCATTATTCGGTATTCAGTATTCGGCCTTCGGCCAAGCTTTTAAATTTTATTCGGCTTCGGCTTCGGCCACAAATTTTAATTTCGGTGCATCCTTAGTCAAAATCTACATTTCATGTTATCAGTGCAGTAAACTGTAATCTAAACACGAACGTGAAGCTCCACCTCTCTGAATGCAAGCACTCCAGCAAGCTTTTGCTCCAACGGTTATTGATAAAATTGGACTCGTCTTTTCGGAAGACTGACTTGCCAATGCTTTGGACCGAGGCTTTCTGGGTATCTTTGTCTAGGGCTGCTCGCTATTTTTCCCCCCGCTTGCGGCTCAACGGTAACTGAATGCAAATAAATATCCAGGATGCGTGCATGTTAATCGCGCTTGAAAAAACTTAGAGTCGTTAAAGGAAATTATAGTTAAGGCGTTAACTTTGACAGCCCTAATAACGACGCATTGAAAGGGAATAAGCGGTAGAAATGGATGGATGGGTATTATGTGCAGTCGTTCTCTGTCATACTTTGAAAACATTCACTTGAAATGCTATCGTTCAGCCTGCTGAGATTTTAAAAAGGACAACAAAAAAACAGTGCAGACATGATAATACTTGTGTGTGTGTGTGTGTGTGTGTGTGTGTGTGTGTGAGTGGGTCTGTCATTGCATCCGAAGTGGGGGTGTTGTCTCGTGCCAGATTACAATAATCTCCCCATTTGGCCGAATGAAGCATGTTGCAAAGAGGTTTATGATGAGGATTGAAATGGGCCATCTGAGGCTTTTGATGTCCATCCATCCATCTTTCTACCGCTTGTCCCTTTTGGGGTGGCGGGGGGAGCTTGAAAGCGTGGGTACCTTCCGGGGACTCCGGCTTCCTCCCACTTCCAAAGACATGCACCGGGGGGATAGGTTGATTGGCAACACTAAATTGGTGTTAGAATAATTCTATCTAAATAAGGGGTCACCAAGAGCTACTTCTTGGGTACTGATTGATGCGAAGGGCTACCAGTTTGATACACACTTAAATAAATTGCCAGATATAGCCAATTTGCTCAATTTACCTTTATAAATAAATATATATATACATATATATGAAAAAAAAGGGTATTTCTGTCTGTCATTCCATCGTATGTTTTTTTTTCCTTTTACGGAAGGTTTTTTGTAGAGAATAAATGATGAAAAAAACACTTAATTGAACGGTCTAAAAGAGGAAAAAACATTGACTCTTTAAAGTTCAAAAATCAACCGAAAAAAAGAAGAGAAAAACTAGCTTATTCGAATCTATTTTAAAAATAATTTATGGAACATCATTAGTAATTTTTCCTGGTTAAGACTAATTTTAGAATTTTGATGACATGTTTTAAATAGGTTAAAATCCAATCTGCATTTTGTTGGAATATATAACAAATTGGACCAAGCTATATTTCTAACAAAGACAAATCATTATTTGTTCCAGATTTTCCAGAACAAAAATTTTAAAAAGAAATTCAAAAGACTTTGAAATAAGATTTAAATTTTATTATAAAGATTTTCTAGATTTTCTATCCATCCATCCATCCATTTTCTACCGCTTATTCCCTTTTGGGGTCGCGGGGGGCGCTGGCGCCTATCTCAGCTACAATCGGGCGGAAGGCGGGGTACACCCTGGACAAGTCGCCACCTCATCACAGGGCCAACACAGATAGACAGACAACATTCACACTCACATTCACACACTAGGGCCAATTTAGTGTTGCCAATCAACCTATCCCCAGGTGCATGTTTTTGGAAGTGGGAGGAAGCCGGAGTACCCGGAGGGAACCCACGCATTCACGGGGAGAACATGCAAACTCCACACAGAAAGATCCCGAGCCTGGATTTGAACCCAAGACTGCAGGACCTTCGTATTGTGAGGCAGACGCACTAACCCCTCTGCCACCGTGAAGCCCTAGATTTTCTAGAATATTTTTATTTTATTTTAATCATAATAAGTTTGAAGAAATATTTCACAAATATTCTTTGTCGAAAAAACAGAAGCTAAAATGAAGAATTAAATTAAAATGTATTTATCATTCTTTACAATAAAAAACAAAATACTACAACATTGATTTACATTGTCAGGAAAGAAGAGGAAGGAATTTAAAAGGTAAAAAGGTATATGTGTTTGAAAATCCTAAAATCATTTTTAAGGTTGTATTTTTTCTCTAAAATTGTCTTTCTGAAAGTTTTGAGAAGCAAAGTAAAAAAATAAATGAATTTATTTAAACAAGTGAAGACCAAGTCTTTAAAATATTTTCTTGGATTTTCAAATTCTATTTGAGTTTTGTCTCTCTTAGAATTAAAAATGTCGAGCAAAGCGAGACCAACTTGCTAGTAAATAGATAAAATTTAAAAAATAGAGGCAGCTCACTGGTAAGTGCTGCTATTTGAGCTATTTTTAGAACAGGCCAGCTGGCTACTCATCTGGGGCACCACATTGGTGACCCCTGATCTAAATTATCACAAAAACTTTGTGTTGAAATGAGTTCCCAGCTCAAGACCAAAAGCTGTCTTTGAAACCTACCAAGAGTAAGGCTTGTAAAACTCCACTGGGTAAGGGGGAGGCAACATGAAGGTGTTCTTGTTTCATTCATGTGCTATAATCAACAGAAATATATTGTTTTAACCCTAGGACTACAAAGCGGAGAGAAAGCAGGATGTGCCTAAGTTCCAGACGAGCTCTTTTTGAACTTCCTTTTTTGAACTGTTTTACGAACCTCTTTTTGAACTCTTTTACGACCTTTTGTGTGAACTGTTGTGATCAAAGGCGATGTCTGTTTACGACATCGTCCTTTAGAAGCAGCTGTTGTCATGTGGTCAGAGAAAGTCCAAATAAAGGGGGAGGCGTACAATCTTTCGCCAGAGCGTGGTTGACACTGTAAGACAAGGGTGTCAAACTCAAATACAGAGTGGGCCAAAATTTAAAACCGAACAAAGCCGCGGGCCGAGGTTGAACAAATTAACCTTTTAATAGGGACCCAAACAAGTTTTGCATTGAATATTGAACAAGGAAGGCTTATATAAGTTTATAGTGACATGCAAAATCGAGTTTCAAATAATAATAATAATAATTTAAAAATATCAATGGCATATCAAATAAAATTTAAATAAAAATTAAATGCCTCTTTTCGGCGGTGGGGTTGAGGTGTACGGGGTTTGGTAATAGCGGGGGATGTATATTGTAGCGTCCCGGAAGAATTAGTGCTGCAAGGCGTTCTGGGTATTTGTTCTGTTGTGTTTATGTTGTGTTACGCTGCCGATGTTCTCCCGAAATGTGTCATTCTTGTTTGGTGTGGGTTCACAGTGTGGCGCATATTTGTAACAGGGTTAAAGTTGTTTATACGGCCACCCTCAGTGTGACCTGTATGGCTGTTGACCAAGTATGCCTTGCATTCACTTGTGTGTGTGTGTATAAGCCGCATATATTATGTGACTGGGCCGGCACGCTGTTTGTATGGAGGAAAGGCGGACGTGGAGACAGGTTGTAGAGAACGCCAAAGGCAGTGCCTTTAAAGCCCACCCCAAATAGTGTTGTCTCGGATGAAAATCGGGAGGGGCACTGAACTTCGAGAGTCTCCGGGTAAAATCAGGAGGGTTGGCAAGTATGAGTAATAGCGGTAAATGCGGTGTTAAAGCGGCGGGCCAGCTCTAATGTTAATTTGATATTGCCTGAAGGGCCAAGTGAAATTACACGGTGGGCCAAATTTGGCCCGCGGGCCAGAGTTTGACACCTATGCTGTAAGAGGTTACAGGTTGACACGTTTCTCCTGAATTGAGCCAAATTAAATTATGTCTCTGTTTAATTCCTTGCTTCTTGTCTTGTTTAATAGATTTCATCAGTGTTTGAACCTGACAATTGTCCTTTGATGTGAATAACTAAAAGATCCCATGTTGTTTGCTATGTTTTTAAATGTAGGTCTTCTTTGTGTGTGTAGTCCCTTTCTGCTGTAGTAACTGCTGGTTGCAGGAGCTCTGATGTCTCCCTCTTGTTTTTACCTTATTTTTGGGGGGACTTTTTGTATCTGCACTTCAACCACACAAATTCCCTACTGTGGGATGAACAAAGTCTATCTTATCTTAAACAGTAAGTTGTTCAATTGTCCTAACTTCAAAGGAAAAAAGTTTCCAAGCCCGAGAAAACTCTAAATGATTCTGGCCCCCCAAAAAAAGAGAAAAACTGGGAAATAATACTGTTACCTAACAATTTAAGCCGTTTTATCTTCAAAGTTCCGAGGTATGTCCAGTGTTTTTTTTAAACCAGTAAAGATGTACGCATAATGCAAGAAAAGAGGAAAAAATGGACCATAATCATGCTGATTGGTTGGTTGCATGAGACCACCAGGCAGCACTAACAGATGGTCCTGCAGAGACTTATCTCCAGAAACCCCCCGCAACCCTCAGCCACTCCTACTGATAGAAACATGTTTGTGTTAGTACGTGTGTGCTGTATTGGAATTAGGTCATACATTCCACAGAAAGATGGAATTGCAAAACAAATCAGTCTCAAGTGTAGGTGCGGATATACAATGTATAAACGATGAAAAGAACTGCTGATCAATGTCAGATGCTTGCTGGAGAATCCTCCTATGTAGTCACAAGACTAACACCCTTAGAGTCAAGTGATTCCTTCCTCAGCGCTGAGAGGACTATAATGTTGACAAGCTACAGGACTTTGCAAAGGCCACCATGAAGTTTATTGCTATAACGACCGTGTTGGAAGCAAGTCACTCTGACAAAGTAATGTTAAAGACTAAGCTTATTTTGCAGGATTCTGGAAAATATGTCAATCAAAATTTTCTTGCTCTGATATGAGATCATAACCTGCGAAGCGTTGTCGTTCGTATTTGCTTTTTGCCTGAAGTGGTACGTAAACTGACCAGTGTTTTGAGATATTAGCTGTCTGTCGGGCTAATTGTTATGTTTGAAGTTGCGAGCTGTATTTAGAAGGTCGTAAACAAGTTTGTGATGCTCTACTGTTGAAATGAAAATATTTCATGTCTAATCAATCATTCCAACTTTGTAGAAATTATCACGGTCATGTGCGGAACCAATTAACAGCGATAAACAACTGATTTCTCTGCTTTATAGAACTACTGTTGTTGTACTGTTTTTATACAACATTTCTTATCCAAAAGTGTGCTTTTCTTTTTAAAAGGCACGTTACATGTTAGCACCAATTAAATCAAGGGTGTCCAAACTGCGATTGGCACCTTCAATTTGGCCTACAAGACATCATGAGTTTAGTTAGGCATTTGGCCAGCAGGGAAATCTCATTTCACTTCAAAAGTCTAACATTTCTATTGCTATTTCATCGACAAAGTGGGGAATTTAGGTCCATGACTTTTAGCTTCATGAGAGGCACTTATTTGAGGACATGGGGGACCAGTACTTTTTAGAGACGGTACACTACCGAATATGATTCATTAGTATCGCAGTACTTGTATATATACATGTATATATATATATATATTAGGGGTAGGCAAATTAATGCGTTAATTACGAGTTAATTCATCAATCTATTAACGCCGACAATTATTTTAACGCGCATTTGCGTATGTTGTTTACATGCTTTTATTTTGTTAACGCCTTTTCTTAATAAGACGGCGACGTCCGGACGGGCGTCGGCATCGAGGAGCTCTTGGTAAAGATGGAACATTTGGCAAAAATACCGGACAATTCTGCAAATTTCATGGCTGGCTTACAGCGTGGTCACTCCGGGATCACTTACGACCGCCAGACAATTCTGAATGTGGATAGATCGGGCCGTTTTGGACTGAATGACGCGTGCTTGCTAGACCGGCTAGCTAGCATGGGCATACTTTACCGGCTACATCCAGAGGCCTGTGAAGCAGCGGAGTATATGTGTTGTCTGTCTATTTATGAATAATGCAGACGAGGAGTGTTGGCTGAGTTCTTAACGTTTACTTTCAGAGCGTGCATATCACAACATACAAGATGCCGTCATGGCGACACAACCTATACCGGGCTACTGCGCATGCTCGTCACTCCTGTTGCATGCTGGGCAGGGTAGTTTTTTTTCCCCTGGCTCATAACATCACAATATAGTACCATGTATATGATGCATTCAGTTTATCAAAGCACCAAGCAAACAATCGGAAAATTCCCATCATATCAATTCCTACATATGGTCATAATTATTTTAAGTGCACTACGCGGAATAAACACAACATTATTAATATTGCTACTACGGATAATTTGATCAAAAATTCCCTAAAACAGCCCAATACCTATAATATAGGGTTTTTAAACATAAGATCCCTGATAAAAAAATGTTTTCTGCTGTTACCTCAGAAATTGCCTGTTCAGATGTTATGATTGTGGCTCAGAGATTTGGACACTCACATCAGGACTGGCGAAATTTGCGGTCTAATAAAAAACCAATCCCCAAAACTCAAAATTGCGCTCTAGCGCCCCCTAGAAATAAAACACAGACAAAACTGCTCCTTGGATGAAAACACAGACAAAACTGTTTGTAACTTCCGGTAGATTTGTATGTAGATTACATTTATTTTCCATAATAAACAGGATAACTTAAATACCCTGGCAGTGGCAATAAGCTTAAATGTTTGCGGTCTAATAAATTTGCGGTCTAATAAAAAACCAATCCCCAAAACTCAAAATTGCGCTCTAGCGCCCCCTAGACATAAAACACAGACAAAACTGCTCCTTGGATGAAAACACAGACAAAACTGTTTGTAACTTCCGGTAGATTTGTATGTAGATTACATTTATTTTCCATAATAAACAAGATAACTTAAATACCCTGGCAGTGGCAATAAGCTTAAATGTTTGTATTTACATTTTTTTTGTTGATTTTCATAAAATATGCTATTTAACTGCTACTGTTTAACAAGGACTGATTTAAATTGTGTTTGCACAACTAATGTTTTGGTGTTTTTGTTCATGTGGGAGAATATTCCAATAAAGGTGCACTACACACTACTTTTGAATTCATTATTGGGCTTTGCGTATACAATGCAGTTAATCGCGATTAATCGGAGAAATTGTGCGGTTAACTTTGATTAAAATTTTTAATCGTTGCCCAGCCCTAGTATATATAGATTTATACACACATATATATATATATATATATATATATATATATATATATATATATATATACATATATATATATATGTATATATATATATATATATATATATATATATATATATATATATATATATATATATATATATATATATATATATATATACAGTAAATCAAACAAGTCACTTTTGACCTGGTCCTGGTTCTACTCGCTGACTGTTGAGGCCACTTATGGGCATCATTCATCAGCCATTCTTCAGCGCAGACCTCGAGGCTTTTGGACAAAACACACACCCATGGACTACCACTACTACTACACAAATATGCACACATACAACCCACCCCCAAACCCATGTGTTCGCCACTTCCCCCCCGCGGTGTGATGGACTATGCTTCAAGTCGGATGCCCCCTCCACCCCCTTCCTCCTTGTTGCACGTTGTGTGATGCAAATTGCTCATATGTGTTTATTCTTGTCTGATGTTTTTAGCTTAGTTTGGTGATTTCCTCCTCCACCCCCCCATGTTTACCTTTGCTTCCTACCTCTTTACGAGGCGCTGCCAGGTGGCGACTCATTAGCCTTCCTGTCCTGTATACCTCTGCAACTCTATATTGTCTGTTCTTGAAAACTGAAAACTATTTGCATTATACTTGTTATTACTATACTATATTATTCTAAAATGTGTGTTTTAAAGTATTTCTGTATGCACCCTGAGTTTATGCAGTTGCATGAAGCAGTTACAAGTTAAATTCTTGTGAGAACACGTATAAAAGGGCTGAGACCCGGAGGAGGACTGAGTAGGATGCAAATGGAGGGGATTGTATCGCACAAAGACACCCTAGTTGGTCCACTTCCCAGTGGTAGTGGACAATGTTGTGTGTGGGGTAGGCGCCTCATGTGATGAAGACTGCACTCCCACCACACCATGAATTAGTCACCACTCTGCAGAGTATCAAGAGGAGCGAGTACAGTACACTCTGTATTTGTGTGGAGCTGCAGAGACAAAATAGCCACTTAAAATACCACAGCAAAAGAGCTGAATTGATTGTGTTATTACTTAAAACTCGGGGTGTCCCGATCGGATATTAGCAACAAAACAAGTATCGGGTGATATCGCCTTGCATCTAAAAGTAGCATGTTTACTTGTTCAAACCTGGAAAGCCATTGCATGTTAGTGAACTAATTGACAAAAGGTAAATATGGCAGGATTATACTAGAAGCTAGCATCTACACAACAGCTATGAATGAATGATGGGATCCCACTTCTCTGTGAGCGCTTTGAGTATCTAATAATAGAAAGGCGCGATATAAAATCTAATCCATTATTATTTACTATTATTATTATTATTAGGGACCGAATGTCCCTTTGGGACAGAGGGCCCTATTGTATTTCTAAGGTTTTATTATTATTATTATACCGCCGCTTCATTGAGCTGTAATTTGACCCCCTTAACATGCCTCAAAACTCACCAAATTTAACACACACATCAGGACTGGCGAAAATTGCTATCTAATAATGAAAAAAATAATAAAAATAAAAATAATTCAAAATTTCGCTCTAGCGCCCTCTAGAAAAAAACAGACAAAACTGCGTGTAACTTCCGTTAGGAATGTCGTAAAGATATGAAACACAAACATCTATGTAGGTCTGACTTAGACCTACATTTAATACACTGACCTCCTTCAGCAAACCTCAACAGGAAGTTGGCAAAAACTCCTTCAAAACAAAAGTTTCCTTAAAAAATGCTATTTTTGCCTCTTTGAGCTGTAATTTGACCCCCTTAAAATCCTTCAAAACTCACCAAACTGGACACACACATCAGGACTGGCGAAATTAGCGGTCTAATAAAAAACCAAGCCCCAAAACTCAAAATTGCGCTCTAGCGCCCCCTAGAAATAAAACACAGACAAAACTGCTCCTTGGATGAAAACACAGACAAAACTGTTTGTGACTTCCGGTAGGAATGTCGTAGGGACATGAAACAAAAACCTCTATGTAGGTCTCACTTAGACCTACATTTCATTTGTTTACATCCTTCAGCAAAAAACAACAGGAAGTTGGCAATCACCCCTTCAAAACAAAAGTTTTGTAAAAACCTGTCACCTTTTTTCAAACACTATCTCCTCTGAGCGCATTTGTTGTGTCAGCTTAAAACTAGCACAGGAGAGTGATTGAACCCTTCTGATTAAAAGTTGAGAAGAGTTTTAATAACTGCTCAGGTTTTGATTTTACGAGCCTTCAAAAAGCTGCTACGCTGATGCTGCTGCGCTGCTGCCGTCTCAAGATGGCCGCTTAAAAGCAGGAAGCACCAGCATGACCACACAATGCAGAGAAGGTAGGTACTGTGCGGGTAAAGATATGTTGACTGGGTGAAAGAAGGAGGCACCAGTTTGACACCAGGATACAGAGAAGGTAGGTAATGTGCAGGTAAAGATATGTTGTCTGGTTGATGGCAGGAAGCACCACCGTGTATGGGTGACAGAAAGAAGCACCAGTGTGACCCCAGGATGCAGGGAAGGTAAAGATATGTTGACTGGGTGAAAGAATGAGGCACCAGTTTGACACCACGATACAGAGAAGGTAGGTAACGTGAAGGCAAAGATATGTTGAATGGGTAAAGGCAAGACGCTTCACCCATACTGGTTTCAATGTAACTTAGATCATGGGAAAGCGCTTTGAGTCACTAGAGAAAAGTGCTATATAGATATAATTCACTTCACAAATAATATCAAATATACTGCAAAAGAAAGGACTCATAGAAACTGATGAAAACACAAACGTACAAAGGATTTTGCAACACTAAAATAAACTAAATTAATAATAAAGAATAAAACATATGTTCCTTAAATAAACCTCCAGCAAAATTAAAGTGCAAATGACAATACAACGTCATTACTTTAGTCATATGTTTTGCGCTTAAAACACTTCTGTACTATGACTTTAGCTCCAGACTTCTTATGTTTGTTTGATATGTTCATTACTGCCCTACATGGGCCCTGTGATGAGGTAGCAACTTGTCCAGGGTGTAATGTGCCTTCCGCCCGAAACGCAGCTGAGATAGGCTTCAGCGACCCCGAAAGGGACAAGCGGTAGAAAATGGATGGATGGATGCCCTATATCAGGGGTGCCCACACTTTTTCTGCAGGCGAGCTACTTTTCAATTGACCAACTCGAGGGGATCTACCTCATTTATATATATCATTTATATTTATTTATTTATGAAAGAGACATTTTTGTAAACAAGTTAAATGTGTTTAATGATAATACAAGCATGTGTAACACATATAGATGTCTTTCTTTCACAAAGACAAGAATATAAGTTGGTGTATTACCTGATTCTGATGACTTGCATTGACTGGAATCAGACAGTAATGATGATAACGCCCACATTTTCAAATGGAGGAGAAAAAAAGTTGTCCTTTCTGTACAATACCACATGAAAGTGGTTGGTTTTTGGCATCTAATTCATCCAGCTTCCATACACTTTACAAGAAAAACATTGGCGGCAAATTCCGTAGCTTGCTTGATTGACATTCACGGCACCCGAGGCTCTTGTGAGATGACGCTGGCTGCTGCCAGTTCATTATTATGAATAAATGACAGAGAGGAAGGCGAGAAACACTTTTTATTCCAACAGACTTTCGCGCCGTACCTTCCGTCAAAACTCTAAAGGCCGACTGCACATTTCCTATCTTCACAATAAAAGCCCTGCTTCATGCTGCCTGCGCTAACAAAATAAGAGTCTCGGAAAGCTGGCGTGCACAAGTGATGTGGAAATGTGCAGTCGGCCTTTAGAGTTTTGACGGAAGGTACGGCGCGAGAATCTGTTGAAATAAAAAGTGTTTCTCGCCTTCCTCTCGGTCATATTTTCATAATAATGATCTTGCAGCAGCCAGCGTCATCTCACAAGACCCTCCGGTACCGTGAATGTCATTTAAGTGACGCCTTGGTGAAGATTGATGATCACTAATTTTTAGGTTTACTTTTTTAAAGCCTGGCTGGAGATCGACTGACACACCCCCCGCGGTCGACTGGTAGCTCGCGATCTACGTAATGGGCCCCCCTGCTCTATATGATCAATAATCACTGCAGTAGAAGGAACATTTCATTCCTTGCCTAAAACCGTGATTATAATCCTTAATTAAAGACAAAATAACATGCAATGTTGGCGATAACGCACTTTGTGTGTCTTTTTACGCGTTAAAATCCGAAAGGATGCAAATTTCCGGAAGTCCGCAAGTCCCCGTGACGTGGATTTTTTAATTATTTTTTCCCGACCCTGCCTTTTGCGGGTAAAAACTCTGGTTTGCTTGTTGTTGTTTTTTATCGATTAAAGTTTTTTGTTTTGTTTAGTTTATATTTGCCGCTGTTATGCCAACATGACTGACAGGTTAAAGACACGGTCGAAGTGGAGGCACGGAGCGCCAACACTGACATGATAGTTCTAGTACAGGGGTCTCAAACTCAATTTACCTGGGGGCCGCTGGACGCAGAGTCTGGGTGAGGCCGGGCCGCAAGAAAAGATTTGTTCAAAAAAAAAAATGTTGCATACTCCTCAGCATGTCTAGTTGTATGAAGATGTTTCAAATTGTATCCCTTGTGCACCGCAACTTTCTCTGTGCAAATAAGACACGTCGGGGTGATCCTGTGCTCAACAAAGAAATATTGTCTTTACTCATCACTAATCTTTCTCTTCACTGCAAACTTTAAAAAAGACATGTTTGGGGTTGTGGAATATATTTGTATTTAGCCGATGCACGGAGAATAATGTTGTTTCCCCAATGCGTGTTTGTGGAGAGGCGGAGCCGACGGGCCAACGGCGGGGCAGGACACGCTGTAGCCCTGCTCAAGATGGTGGCAAGGAGGCGGAGGATGCGGTCAGAACCGAGAGGCGTGGCGTGGCGCCGCTGCAATCGAGATCACGTGCGTGGCTCACACACCGGTAATGATTCTACGTATCTCCTCGCAAAGTATAAAAGCGGAGAAGGAGAAAAGATCAGAAAAGGAGGTGGAGTGTCCGCAGCAGATACAGTGCAGGAAGAAGCAAGAGCGAGCAAAGAGCGACAAAGAATAGCACACGAGAGACGACGACACGGCAGCTGAAAAGCAGACCATAACGAGCAGCGGAGGAGGAGCTGAAAGAGCGATCCGAGCTGCAGAGAAAAACTTTATTGAAAAATAAAGAGTCAAACCTGTGCTAAAGCAATGTCCTTACTGGGTGGTCCACACAACCCGAGCGACGACAGCAAGAGACTGTCACAGTGTTGTTCAGCTTTTCCTCCCTATAGCAACACGGCGGTCGGCGGAAAATAGCCGGGAAAGTACAGGGATAGCGAGCGCAAAAAAGTGACGGCTCCCGGAGTGTTATCCGGCGTCAAATAGAATTATATGTAGTGCTCATCGTGGGAGGCAATGCAAATTAAACAATATAAAAACACATAACCTGTTTGAGTTGGTCCAGGTTATCGGGGACTGTTATTACTGACAGACAGGTGTCGCGGTGTGATTGCAGGCAGGCACGTAAGAAAACCCTCGTCTCCATGGAAATGTCTCTGTCGCTTTCACTCATTTGCCGCTTTCCCACTAACGCAGGGGTAGGCAACCCAGAACGTTGAAAGAGCCATTTTGGAGCCAAATAACACAAAGCTGTTAAACGCCATTCATACAAAACTTGCGGGCCACATAACATTAAACTTCTATATTAAGGTGGGGAGGGGCAGCATGGTGGAGGAGGGGTTAGTGCGTCTGCCTCACAGTACGAAGGTCCTGAGTTCAATCCCGGGCTCGGGATCTTTCTGTGCGGAGTTTGCATGTTCTCCCCGTGACTGCGTGGGTTCCCTCCGGGTACTCCAGTTTCCTCCCACCTCCAAAGTGATTGGCAACACTAAATTGGCCCTAGTGCGGGAATGTGAGTGTGAATGTTGCCTGTCCATCTGTGTTGGCCCTGCGATGAGATGGCGGCTTGTCCAGGGTGTACACCGCCTTCTGCCCGAATGCAGCAGAGATAGGCTCGAGAGACCCCCGCGACCCCGGAAGGGACAAGCGGTAGAAAATGGATGGATGGATGAAGGTGGGGGCCGAAAAATAACGTCTTGCGGCCGCATACTTGGCAACATTGAGACCTCCGATTTCGGGAGGTGGGGGGTGTGGTTAAGAGGGGAGGAGTATATTTACAGCTACAATTCACCAAGTCAAATATTTCACACACACACATATATATATATATATATATATATATATATATATATAAGAAATACTTGAATTTCAATGTTCATTTATTTACACATATACACACATAACACTCATCTACTCATTGTTGAGTTAAGGGTTGAATTGTTCATCCTTGTTCTATTCTCTGTCACTATTTTTCCAACATTATGCATGTGCAGTAGATGGCATTATTGTCCTGTTCAAGAGTGTCATAACATTACCGTTTACGGCAGACAAACTGCTCTCCGGTAGACGAAAACTCGACTGCTGTTGTTGTGTGTTGTTACCGCGCTGGGAAGATGTTAATGAAACTGCCTAACAATAAACCCACATAAAAAAACAAGAACTCGCCCTCGATCATTTTACAGGTATAACGTCATTGGCAGAAACGCTGTTTTTATTGTGGGAAAGCAGACGTGAAAATAGGCTGTCCTCACTCAGGTCTGCATGGAGCTGGAGGGAGCGTGGCCTCCTGAATTTCGGGAGAAAATTTGTCCCGGGAGGTTTTCGGCAGAGGCGCTGACTTTCGGGAGTCTCCCGGAAAATCCGGGAGGGTTGGCAAATATGCTTGCGGGCCACAATTGGCCCGCGGGCCACGTGTCTGAGACCCCCATTCTAGTATCAGTGTTTGCAATGGCAATACTGACCAAAAATTAACCTGCAGTGCGTTATCAAATCGACGCCACCATTTGTACTATCGCCCAACCCAAGTGAGTATTTTTCCGGTGAAAACTATTTTATTTTGAGATATTCCAAAATGCTGAGACAAAATGGTGATTAAGATACAGCCAACATGCACAGATGAAGAAACATTTGAAGACAGAAAAAAGCTGGCATTACATTACGTCATTAATAATGATCATTATAATAATAATGGCGTTCAGTAGAAAATGGATGGATGTAGAAAATGATTAAATATCAGGATATTAAGTCGACGTTGGATCACTCGGCTGGAAGCATCTTTCTAAAAATACCGTGAGTGAGTAAATAAATGGAGCGTGTGTGAGTTTCTAACCTGATGGAGGATGAGACGCTTCCTCCTTCTTCTCGGTGATTCTCGGAGAAAACTTCCCGTCGTCGACATCAGAAGACCCGGTTGGGCTTCCCGCGGTCACCGCGAGCTCCGCCGGCGTCGGGCTGCCGAAAAACAACAACGCCGACAAAAACAAGAAGACGAACATTTTCGTTCAAAATGACGGCTGACTGTTTTGAAATAAAAGCAGTAAGTTGTTATAATAAATGTTGTGTTTTTTTTAGTGCGTCCATGTCAACTCCTGACAGCCTCATGAAAGACTAACTCCTCCCCTTTATTCGCCTTCAATACACTTTCTGTTGCTTTTAAACATTTGCGTCGTATATTTGTATTTAATTCCATATAAATATAAATATAAGAAGAATATCATTTAAAATGTTATTGCTTTGTTTTTCAATCTGTTGTTTGGATGAATGCATGATATATGTAGAAAGAATATAATAATAATAATATATAATATATTTTATATATATATATATATATATATATTATATAATTGTTATTATTTTATATATATTATATATAATATAATACATACATATATACACATATATGGTAGACATACATATAAATACATATACAAATATTTAAATACAACAAACTAATGAATTATTTATTTTTGAAAAAAATGTGTGTATATATATTATAATATATATATATATATATATATATATATATATGTATAATAATGTATATACACATATATACCGGTAGTAGACAAACATATATACTGTAAATATACATACTGTATATACAGTAAATATATGTACTGTATATACAAAGAATATACATATATGCATGCATATATAAACATAAATACACATATTTTTTGTATAGACACATATATAATATATACATCCATATATACATACAGTACATATGTATACACACAAACATACACATATATACATATATACACATATATACATACATATACATATATACACATACATACATATATATACATATATACATACATATACATATATACACATACATACATATATATACATATATACATACATATACATATATACACATATATACATACATATACATATATACACATACATACATATATATACATATATACATACATATACACATACATACATATATATACACATATACGGTATACATATATACACACATATGTATGTATGTATGTATATATGTATATAAATCTATATATATATATATATATATATATATATATATATATATATATATATACATATATATATACACACATGTATACATATATACACACACAAACACACACATACACATATATATATATATATATATATATATACACACATATGTACAAATATATACTCACACACACATATATATATATATGCACATACATATAAATATATACACACATATATGTATGTATGATATATATATATATATATATATATACAAACACACACACATATATTTATATATATACATATACACACACATATGTATATATATATATATATATATATATATATATATATATATATATATATATATTAACACTAAGCGGTAGAAATGGATGGATATTAATTGCAATTATGTTGATTAACTGCACAATGTCTGCTAAGCATATGAAAAAAATGCATTCTCTAAAATGTAATTATTTGAAGTATTATATATACATACCACTCCGTCAATTATCATTATCATCATCATCATTGATAGGCTCCAGCACCCCCTGGATCCCACAAGGGACAAGCAGATGGATGGATGGATCATCATCATCATTATTTATATTGCTATCATTACTGTAATGGATTTTCACTTCTCTATATTTACAAGTCAATAAAAAAATATTATGAATCACAGCATACAGCTTCGAGGCTGTAAAATGGTGGAATCAAATATTGGCTTATATTAAAAAGAAAGAAATGTGACATCACAAAGTAAGAACCAAATCCATCACTTGTACTTACCCAGTTTCTGCCACTAGAGAGCGACACTGAAACTCAAAAAACCTGAGTCTTGTTTGGCCTTTTCGATTGCAGCATATTGTTTGTTTGATATGGAGGATAAAATGGGACACAATTGAAAAATATTCATCTTCAAATAGTTACTTAAATGTGGCATTAGTTCAATAAAATGGGAATTGAATACTTAAATGTGTAAACAAATGCTTTATAAATGCGTGAAATAAATAAATACCCCATTAAATACTTACTTAAACGTGTCATTAATTCAATAGAATTGAAATGAAATGGTTCAATAATTGTGGGTGTGTTGACAATTGTTTAAAATATACAGACCTTACAACAAACCCCACAGACTTTTGGAGACTATTAATTTGATCAAGCTGCAAGATTCGAGCACACCCACCAAACATGTTTACAGAAAGTTGTAAGTGGTCACAAAAATCCTTTCCACAAAGGATTTCAAAAGTTCCCCGCATCCAGCCTGGTTCCTGTCATTCTTCACAAGGCTCTTTATAACGTTTTACACCTTATAATTCTGCACTCACGCCTTGCACGTATTTTGCCTTCAATTCCTTGCATCCTTGATAACGAATTGGAGGCTCTCAATGCACAACAGTTTAAATATGAGTTTGAACATTAAGTTTAAAATTCACAGACACCCTTAGTATAAAAAATGTTGGTGGCCTGTAGGGATCATCTCTGGTCTCTATTAATACACATCTCCTTTGACAAGCAACTATCTTATGTATCTAAGATACCTCTGATCAATTTTGACCTGATCCGAGATCCTGATCACAATGCATCATGATCCAAATATGCAGTCTACACTGATTCCATGTCCCCGTTTACTTATAAGTTTCGTTGTATTTGACAGCTTCCGTCCATTTATTTTCTACCGTAAATAACGTTAATTGTATTGGGATGCTTGTTTTTCTTGTAAATCCTTTGATTTGAAGAGTGGAGGTGAATGAATCTATTGAACTTCATGTATTGAAAACAACAAGGTAAAATCCGCACTAAAATATTTCCTCTAAACAGGAATGCAAACCAGTTCATCGAGTGCAAAAAACTCCAATGCAAAATGTATAAAAACTCAAGCATGCCAGTCCACTTTCAGGTATTTCTGTAAAATGTAATAAAATAGTTTTTTTTTAAATATATATATATATAAACACCTTTAAAATTCAATTTACACATTTTGGAAAAAAAAACTTTAAGACCAACATCGCTCTAGAAAAAACAACAGTAGTTAGTTACTACGATCAATGAGAACAGCAAACACTAAATGTGATATACTTCCATCCATCCATTTTTTACCGCTTGTCTCTTACGGGATCGCGGTGGGTGCTGTATAGTCCTGTGGAGGGGGGCGTGGCCTGCGGGCCTGCCGCTGAACGGGACGTGCAAGGGCCGGCCTCGAAGACAGCGACAGGTGAGTAGAATCAGGGTTTGTACAAACAATATAAAGACAGGAAACTTAAAGCACAATGTCCTGAAAAGAGAAAATGCACAGCAAAACAAATGAGCGGAAACAGGAGTCACCGTCTGTGACCCAACTCTAAGAAAACGCTTCAAGGAAACAGGATTTAGACACAAAAGCCGTCATTAACATCTAAACTGAGAAAAAACAAGATTCCAATGAGCAAAGGAAAGCAATGGTGGACTATATGGATGATTGGATAAAAGTTATATTCAGTTATGAATCGTCAATCCACATTAGACTGTCAGGTTTGTACCTAACTGTTTGGTCATGTTTTAGTTTTTCCTCTGTGTTCGTCTTATTTCCTGTCAGCGCTCCTTTTTTTGTCTTTATTTCCTGCTGTTATCTCTAAGTGCTTTTTCCCCTCAGCTGTGGCTGATTGGCACCGGGCCACAACTGGTGTCAATCAGCCAGCTACTATTTAGACCTGCTTGTTCCTCCACTCTGGGCTGGATTATTGTCATTACGACTTGTAGCTCCTACCGTTTGTAACTGTATCCTATAGCTGTTGGCAGCGTGCTGTCATTTCGTCCAAGTTCCTGTTTCCTGGTATCCTGCTTCCTGTCTCCTAGTTTGTGTTCTTTTCGTTATTTTTGAGGATTAAATCATGTTTTCCCATACAATGCCTGCCACCATCTCTGCGTCTTGGGGTTCGTCACCAACTCAACCTGACATAGACAAGGTGACGATGCTGGGACTTTTGTTTGGAGATTTATGAAGACGACTGCCTGACGAAAACATGCACATTTCCCCGGTCATAAATGCACAAGTCTACATAGACATTTTCGACACGTCTCTTATTCCATCAATCGAAAGGATGTTTTTCCAGATGATGATGCATCTTGCCGTGAACTGTACAAACCTTTAAAAGAAAAACCCACAAGGTCAACGCCGTGGTCTGCAAATAGTCTGGATCTCAGTGGAATTGAAAAGGTGCGGTGGGAAAAATTGAAGAAAACGATCCATGACAAAACTGCAAAGCCGATCTGACAACAGCAATCAGAGAACGTGGGAGCAAGACTGATGAAGAGTCACAGGTTAATAAGTCCACGCCTCGGAGACTGCAAGCTGTTATAAAAGCCAGAGGTGGTGCAACAAAGTACTAGTGGTGTGTTGAATTGTTTCTCGTGCAAATTCAACCGTTGGGTCCACTCTCATCAATTTCCCCGCACATTTTGGCCAATCAGCCTAATTTTGGCAAGTTTTTGAGCAATGCTTAAATGTGCATGTAGTTTAAAACCTAGTTTTGTCTCTTGTGCAAACAAAGCAGTAACAGCAACTTGTAAAAAATAAATCGACTCTTTATGGCTAAAACGGCCAAACTGTCGTCCTCCCAAGTAGATTAAACCTACTTCTGTTTACCGTCTACAGTGCTAAGCCTTCTGGGTAAAGTAATATATAAACATTTAGCAACTCAATGACGTCCTGACTGTCTAGTTTACATGCATTTATATATTTGATCAATTTTTATTTATCCACCGTCAAATATTTACGAACAGATTTTCATTTAGAATGCTACCCTGCAGCTGGGATAGGCTCCCGAGAAGGACAAACGGTAGAAAAAGGACGGATGGATGGAATGCTGACCGAGCAAAGAGACTGCATCAAGAGTGTTAGAGAAGTTGAAGTGTGATGATATTTTCTTATTGTCTCTCATTTACCAACAAAACTGTGTGCTATGAATCGCTCTCCACAGATCAAAAATGCTCTTAACGTGCAGTGTAAATGTGTTGGGATTAAAGATGTGAGGATAAGCAATTATATCATCCACATCCACGTCACCAAAATCGTCATCCACCCGCCGTCCACCCAAACCAACTTTTTATCGGGACCGTACCCGCCCGCCAACCGCCCGCTGAATTACATCAGAGGTTGTCCACCTTTACCACTCACAGAGCTATTTAAAACTGTTTCACAGAGTAATGATGACAATTGGAGCCGCTAACGTTCTCGCGACTATTCAATAACGTTCATCCTGATGACAAGAATGTGGGCGTGCTGTGAAGCCATTGCCTTAGACACCTTCAACAACATGTACGGACCGATTGTTGGTCCGGCAACATGTGTACAGTTTCCGCAATTACACGTATGAGATTGAAAGGCATACTGGGTAATACAGAGTACACTGATGGTTGGGATATAAACAACTTTAACACTTACTAATATGCGCCACGCCATGAAGCCACACAATACAAGATTGACAAACACATTTCGGGAGAACATCCTCACAGTAACACAACATAAACGCAACACAACAAATACCCATAATCCTTTGTATTCATGACACTGCCTGAATATATTTTACACCCCCACGCCCCTAACCCCGCCCACCTTACCGACGCGGGGGGGTGGCGGGGTTTGGGGTGTATAAAATAGTCAGGATATGTCATGAATACAAAGGATTATGGGTATTTGTTGTGTTGCGTTTATGTTGTGTTACTGTGAAGATGTTCTCCCGAAATGTGTTTGTCGTTCTTAATTGGTGTGGCTTCAAAGCGTGGCGCATATTACTAAGAGTGTTAAAATTGTTTATATCACAACCATTAGTGTACTCTGTGCCACCCAGTATGCCTTGCAGTCGTGTGCGTGTTGCCGCGGAAGCCACACACAACATGATGCTGGACTGACAAGCAGATCTTGTATGATGTAGAAGGCGACAAAGCCAATGGCTTCCGGCAGTCATTCAAGAGAATAATAGCGTCTCCTATTGGCTTCTTCGCTTTATGACACGGGTCTTAAATGGCTCTTTGTATGGCAAAGGATACTGATCCAAGAAACATGTATATCAAATGTCTCCGGATGGTTCAACCGCCACCCGCCCGAATCTAATTAAAATCTATTTTTTCGTCATGTCAATCGCCCAACCCGCGGTTTAACCGCGGACTCCGCGGATGAGACCGCATCTCTAGTTGGGATTAATGTTGTCTCGATACGAATATTTTTGTACCGATACCAAAGTCATTTCGATATTTTTCGGTACTTTTCCAAATAGGGGACCACAAAAAATTGCATTATTGGCTTTATTTTAACAAAAAATCTTACAGTACTTTAAACATATTTCATATTGCAAGTTTGTCCTTAAATAAAATAGTTACCATGCAAGGCAACTTGTCTTGTATGTTCTTGACAGGGGGTGGGGGGGAAAGGTACTTTTCAGAGGTGGTATAGTACCGAATATGATTCATTAGTATTGTGGTAATATACTCTACCATTTGCACGCACGACTGCTATTCCCACCACGCTGTCATGGCCGTATTCAGTGGCTCCTCCCACGATGCGGTCATCTTCGCCTCCAACTCCGCGACCTCCTCATCATCAGCCAAGAAAGTGACTGTTTTATGGACTCCCTCCGTGCTATCGATGCGCAGGACTCGGGCATGGACCTTCACGGCTGCCGGTGCGCAGGTACAACCCGCGTCAGCCTCTTCGTCGTCCACGAATGTGGCCGTTCCGTGGTCGCCCGCCTTGCCTGCCACCACTTGACTCATCCCCAGTGGATTTAGGGACACTTGGCCTGGTAAACCACCACCAAGTACTCCCTACGCCCTCCCATGACTTTTGAACTTGTTCTTTTTTTTTTTTCTAGGGACATCTGGACTCTGTCCCTAAAGTGGGGAGTACTGCGACGACCCGTCACTTCACTACTGGTTGTGTTTCCTTGTTTGGTGTTTGTTTCCTGTTGGCGCCCTTGTTTTTGTTTCATTTCCTGCATGTCTCCCTGAGCGTTCGTTTCCCTCACCTGTCCCTGATTGGCAACCGGGACACCTGGTTGCAGTTGCCAAACAGGCGGCTATTCATGCCTGCCTCGCCTGTTCCTCAGTGCTCGAGGATTGATAATGTTTAGGACCTCTGCATGCATGACTGCTTCTCCCTATGTTGAGTTAATTACCTGCACATCATTGTTAGAATAATCATGTATGTAATATCACACAACTTTAGTATGCTTAAAGTCCGTTGCTATAGTTATTAGCTATTGTGCTTAAGCTGCACTTTTTCTATCTGTGCAGGGACAAAAACCTTCTTTTCTGAGGGGTGGCCTCAGCCGCAGATGTTATCTTTGTTTTAGCCTGCTAACAGACAGAGAATCGCGTTGAATCGAAAAAATTTGATATATTATCGAATCGTGACCCCAAGAATCAATATTGAATCGAATTGTGGGACACCCAAAGATTCGCTGCCCTTTTATATATATATATATATATATATATATATATATATATATACACACACATATATACATACTTTTCTATTTTCGAAAGCTATTAAAAATGTTTGTAAGTAAATAATGTAAAGACGATATCATTAAGCAGACCATATGACACGGTTGCTTTTGCAGCTGTGACGCCATGTTGCTTCAAGAGTACTAGAGATGGACCGGAGGCAACAAAGAGATGTGAGAGCATGCGACAGACTGGCAGATATTGTCACACAAGGAATACGACCTTGCCTAAAGACACAGATGCATGACTTGCTTTCAGATGTCTTGTGAGCACAATATGACTGGAAAAATACCACAACAGGGGAAACGTTTTTGGAAGTTGGGGAGAAAGTCACAAGAAACATCACAATGGGACTGCAATTTTTTTGTTTTCGCCATTGAAATATGTAAGGAAAGCTAAAAAAAACACCGCACGTTACTATAAAATGAATATAGCTGTGAAAGTTGAATAAAATGGTAGCTTGGATCAAATGAAGGATGTCTAACTACACCCACTATCAAAAATACAAACTGGTTCGTTCCACTTGGAAAGCAGCAAAGTCTCCACTTAGCACAGACATCAACATTTCCAAGTTTCACTGACCTTAAGAAAAATATATTTAAAAAAAAACACATTGTGGAAGGGGGAGTGGCTTGCAGGCCTGCAGCAAAACAGGGTTTGCCAGGATGGAGGTTGTTGGAGCTGGAGCGCGAGAGACCAACAGACTACTGCTGAAAAGCAAACTGAGAACATCCATCCATCCATTTTCTACCGCTTGTCCTGTTTGGGGTCGCGGGTGGTGCTGGAGCCTATCTCAGCTGCATTCAAGCAGAAGGCGGCGTACACCCTGTACAAGTCGCCACCTCATCACAGGGCCAACACAGATAGACAGAAAACATTCACACTCACATTCACACACTAGGGCCAGCTCAGTGTTGCCAATCAACCTATCCCCGGGTGCATGTTTTTGGCTGTGGGAGGAAGTCGGAGTACCCGGAGGGAACCCACGCAGTCTCGGGCAAAACGTGCAAACTCCAAACAAAAAGATTCTGAGCCCAGGATTGAACCCAGGGCCTTAGTATTGTGAGGCACATGCACTAACCCATGTAGCACCGTGCTGCCCACCTGAGAACATTGTAGAAAAAATAAAACTGTATTTTAAACCATGAAACGGGCTAGCCAGGAGATGCTTGGTGGTCAAGAGGACCCACTGGAAGAGAGCTTTGACAATTTGGCGCCCAACATGGCCGGACCACCTGTGGTGGAAGAGGCCACACACCCCTCCACAAACATCTTCGCTGTTCATGTTCAGAATGCAAAAATGTACATCTAACACAATTTCCCAACTCATATGGAAACAGGGTTTGTAAGTCCGTACATGCCAGCATATCAAAGCGAATATTAAAGACTTTGCCTTCGATTACTCAATGTATATATTATAACCACACAGAGGGGGCACACTGTCCCAGACACAGGGGAGTCCTCCAGCGTCTCCAGTGACTCCGGTGCCAGTATGCCACAACCACCGGTTGCTGTTGTCCGCCCTAACTGGCCAGGCCCTCACACAGATTGTACTGAAACCACTCGAAGAAACTGGTACACGTCCTCACAAATATAATCGGTGAAGCAAAAAAAATGCATCGATGAAAAAGTGTATATAGTTGGAAACAAATGGTTCTGAACCCAAATGGCTTCAGGGGTAAGATGCACAGTCCAGATTCTGGTTTATCCTAGTGGGGGATATAGAAAAAAAATACCATCACTATGCGGCACACCTTCTCCGAACTGTAAAACACCGTTACCCTCCAGTCTTGTAAAAGTCCACCTAACCCTCAGCAGAATAATTTCTCTTCCAATAACTGCCAAGTGCGGGAATGGAGGTCATTGTACCTTCTCGCCTGATCAGTCCGTTTTTTTGAACAATGTTCCAGCATCCCCTGTAAGTGTCACTAAAGGATCAACAGCTGTAGAAATGTGCGTACGGCAGCCATGAAGTTGGCCGGTATCTCTCTATCAACCATTCCTAGATATTTCAGTGATTTAGGGCTATTTAAGTAAACATTGATTGATGATTGATGATATCTGAAGCATGGGCGTCAAACTCTGGCCCGCGGACCAAATTTGGCCCGCCGTTTAATTTTAAATGGCCCTTGAGGCAATATCAAATTAACATTAGAGCTGGCCCGCCGGTAACACCACATTCACCGCTAATACTCATACTTGCCAACCCTCCCGATTTTCCCGGGAGACTCCCGAAGTTTAGTGCCCTTCCCGAAAATCTCCCTGGGCAACCATTCTCCCGATTTCCACCCGGACAACAATATTGGGAGCGTGCCTTAAAGTCACTGCCTTTAGCGTCCTCCACAACATGATGTCACGTCCTCTTTTCCTCCATATAAACAGCGTGCTGGCCAAGTCACATAATATATGCGGCTTTCACACACACATACTTGGTCAAAATCCATACAAGTCACACTGAGGGTGGCCGTATGAACAACTTTAACATTGTTACAAATATGCGCCACACTGTGAACCCACACCAAACAAGAATGACAAAACACATTTCGGGAGAACACCCGCAGCGTAACACAACATAAACACAACAGAACAAATACCCAGAACCCCTTGCAGCACTAACTCTACCGGGACGCTACAATATACACTCCTCGCTACCACCAAACCCCGCCCAAAAGTTAATGTTGATACTTACCTCAGAAGGCTGCAAATAGAAAATTGGCATTATTTTTTTTAAATAAAATTGTATTTAATATACCACTGATGTTTTTTGTTTGTTTTTTAAAAGTTGATTTTGCACTATTACGTTATATAATCTCTGCCTGTTCCATGGGAGGAAGCCCGAATACCCGGAGGGAACCCACGCAGTCACGGGGAGAACATGCAAACTCCACACAGAAAGATCCCAGATTGAACCCAGGATTACTCAGGACCTTCGTATTGTGAGGCAGATGCACTAACCCCTGTTCCACCATGCTGCCCTATTTAAGCCTTACTTGTTCAATATTCATTGCAAAACTTGTTTGGGTCCCTATTAAAAGGTTAATTTGTTCAACCTTGGCCCGCGGCTTTGTTCAGTTTTAAATTTTGGCCCACTCTATATTCGAGTTTGACACCCCTGCTCTAAAGTAAATTCTTTATAGACTGAGCTACTGTTCTTCAGTTAAGATTTTGAATAAATACATTGTGATGAGGTGGCGACTTGTCCAGGGCGTACCCTGTGTCAGGTTCAAACACTGATGACATCTATTAAACAAAACAAAAATGCAAAGAATCAAATAAGAGACAGAAATCAAATTTGGAGTCAGAATCTGAGAAGAGACATGGCCACTGCACACTCTTCATACAGTCTGCACCAAGATCTGCCCCAAGACCGTACTCATCCTTCTTTATTTGACCCCCACCCCTTACCACAGCTGCTTCCTCAGGGAAGTGGGTCGTGACCAGCGTTGCCTTCGGTTCCCGAACACTTCAAAGAAAGTTCCATAAAATTGTTCAAAGAGGGTCCCATAAAATAGATCAAAGAAATAGTTCGTAAAAATCCGTCAAAAATATTTAATAATACAACTCTAACATTTGACAACCAAACAATAAAACAAGGCGACACGGTAAAGAATCTGGGTATTATCTTCGACCCAACTCTCTCCTTTGAGGCACACATTAAAAGCGTTACTAAAACGGCCTTCTTTCATCTCCGTAATATCGCTAAAATTCGCTCCATTTTGAGATCATTATCCATGCGTTTGTTACGTCTCGCCTCGACTACTGTAACGTATTATTTTCGGGTCTCCCCATGTCTAGCATTAAAAGATTACAGTTGGTACAAAATGCGGCTGCTAGACTTTTGACAAGAACAAGAAAGTTTGATCACATTACGCCTGTACTGGCTCACCTGCACTGGCTTCCTGTGCACTTAAGATGTGACTTTAAGGTTTTACTACTTACGTATAAAATACTACACGGTCTAGCTCCAGCCTATCTTGCCGATTGTATTGTACCGTATGTCCCGGCAAGAAATCTGCGTTCAAAAGACTCCGGCTTATTAGTGATTCCCAAAGCCCAAAAAAAGTCTGCGGGCTATAGAGCGTTTTCCGTTCGGGCTCCAGTACTCTGGAATGCCCTCCCGGTAACAGTTCGCGATGCCACCTCAGTAGAAGCATTTAAGTCTCACCTTAAAACTCATTTGTATACTCTAGCCTTTAAATAGACTCCCTTTTTAGACCAGTTGATCTGCCGTTTCTTTTCTTTTTCTTCTATGTCCCACTCTCCCTTGTGGAGGGGGTCCGGTCCGATCCGGTGGCCATGTACTGCTTGCCTGTGTATCGGCTGGGGACATCTCTGCGCTGCTGATCCGCCTCCCCTTGGGATGGTTTCCTGCTGGCTCCGCTGTGAACGGGACTCTCGCTGCTGTGTTGGATCCATTGTGGATTGAACTCTCACAGTATCATGTTAGACCCGCTCGACATCCATTGCTTTCCTCCTCTCCAAGGTTCTCATAGTCATCATTGTCACCAATGTCCCACTGGGTGTGAGTTTTCCTTGCCCTTATGTGGGCCTACCGAGGATGTCGTGGTGGTTTGTGCAGCCCTTTGAGACACTAGTGATTTAGGGCTATATAAGTAAACATTGATTGATTGATTGATTGACTGATTGAAAAGAGTTCCTGTGGAAGATGGGCAGATTCTGCCATCCAAGGGAGTAGGTTTGATTTTGAGATTGGTGGGGACACAAAAGTGCTCCAAGGCAGCACTCTGAAAGTTTACTTTTTTTTTTACATTAGCAATCATAATTTCACGTCATGCAGATGTTATAGGGTAAAGCAACTAAAATGAAAGCAAAGGAGACAACTTGGAAGAGTTCTCATCTTTACTCTTAAGTGTAGTGCAACTGTGCATCATACTGTCAATGAACATAGCCTACTATCCATCAACAACATCAGAAATACATTAATGCAATACAACATTGTAAATAAACATACATTAACTGTAATAATCATTTCCCCAACTTGTGTTTAAATCACTCACATTTTTTTCCCTTCATCTACTTCTTTCTATTGCTGCTTTTGTACTGTAAATATGTTTGTCACTAATACTCAAATACAAGCAGATTAGTGTCCACTGGTTGTTCCTATTTGAAAGAGCCAAACACATGCCTCCGCTGGTTTGTAACAGAAATGAACTGCTGGTGTTGCGATCTGCTGCTCAGATCTACACTATTTATTTTTCCATTTTGTATATTTCTCCGACTCCTTATTTCCTGTTTGCTTTGTCACCATGGTCACTCATCAGTCCACCTGCTAGTCTGGCCCCGCACACCTGCTACTAATTATCACCCAACTATTTAAGCCAGTCTTCTCTGTTCATTCGGTCTGGGTTCATAGTTTGCTTTCACGCCACTGTACGTCTGGATTTTGATCATTTGCTCTCTCGCAAGTATTTCTATTCTCGCTAGCTTCTCACGCTAAGCCACTTGTTTTGTCCAGTTTACATACTGATGATTTGTTTTCTCTTTTGTGCCAACGTGCTATTTAAGTTTGTCTATTTTTACTTCCTAGTTTTCATACTAGCGTTTTTGGTTTGCCTTTTTGTTAGCTCCAGTATTTCTGTTCAGAGCTCCCTTTTTGTTAAATAAATATTTTAAGATCCTACCTTTGTTGTGTTCACGTCAACGCATCCTCGAGGGAATCGAACCCGGCATCACAATGCCCACCAGTCCTCACAGCTGGCAGATTTCTCTCAGGTCAGTATTGTCCAGTTTTCCCTGATGGACATGATGGACATGGCACACAGCATGATTGTTCAGTCTTACTTGTGTCATGGTGGTTCTAAGTCTCCTTAAAAATGATAATTTAGTGAGGTTTTATTGTATTTCCACCACAAAGTTTTGTTAATTGGTATTTTCAAACCGTTGCTCACTTCTACAGAAATACATGAAACTAAAAAATAATTTAAAAAATAAAACGGAAAGGTGAAATCCGGTGATCTGTTTGGCTGTTAACCGTGGTTTAAATATTGAGCACGGTAACTATTCTAAAGCCTTATCACAGCGTAGGCCGTCACTCCGCATCAGGCATGCATGACTGGTATGAATGGAAGTTGTTGTCATGTATCCATGACAACGGACTGTTGCAGTCTGTAGTAAAAGACAGCTGATGTTTTCACGATGTTAAAAAACGGACTAAAGTAATTGAATTCACATGTTCAAGGCTAACTTTCAACTCCGGGGAGGGTTAACAATGGCAGAGGGGACTGAGCATTGACTTTCACCTGAAAAAAAGCGGAGGAAAAGACGAGACGTAGTGCTAATTTGGAGCTAACGTCTGGATAGGTGGGACTATTTTTTTTCCACAGTGAGGCTATTTTATTGGATAATATTTATTTCTGGTTGAATAAAACTACATTAAATTGATAGAGTATTCCTATTTCACATTGCCTTTATGGGTAACCGTTTTATAAAAGCAATATATCACTCCAGTCCATGGTATATGCTCATTATAGCACTCTAAGGGGCGTGACTGGAGTGATATATTGTTGAATTATTCAATATTGTTGAGCCTCTATAAACCCTTGAAGTAACTTACAGTTTGACTCCTAAAAAAGTATTTTATATTCAGTTTTCTTTTCATTGACATCCTTCAAAACCTACAGCACACACGGACGCAAACAGTCACAAACACAATGTAAATCACACCACTGATATTAAAATCCATCTAGCTACCGTGTGCCAGGAACAACAATCAATCAATCAATGTTTATTTATATAGCCCCAAATCACAAATGTCTCAAAGGACTGCACAAATCATTACGACTGCAACATCCTCGGAAGAACCCACAAAAGGGCAAGGAAAACTCACACCCAGTGGGCAGGGAGAATTCACATCCAGCGGGACGCCAGTGACAATGCTGACTATGAGAAACCTTGGAGAGGACCTCAGATGTGGGCAACCCCCCCCCCTCTAGGGGACCGAAAGCAATAGATGTCGAGCGGGTCTAACATGATACTGTGAAAGTTCAATCCATAGTGGCTCCAACACAGCCGCGAGAGTTCAGTTCAAAGCGGATCCAAGACAGCAGCGAGAATCCCGTCCACAGGAAACCATCTCAAGCGGAGGCGGATCAGCAGCGTGGAGATGTCCCCAACCGATACAGGCGAGCGGTCCATCCTGGGTCCCGACGAGCGGTCCATCCTGGGTCTCGACTCTGGACAGCCAGTACTTCATCCATGGTCATCGGACCGGACCCCCTCCACAAGGGAGGGGGGGACATAGGAGAAAGAAAAGAAGCGGCAGATCAACTGGTCTAAAAAGGAGGTTTATTTAAAGGCTAAAATATACAGATGAGTTTTAAGGTGAGACTTAAATGCTTCTACTGAGGTAGCATCTCGAACTGTTACCGGGAGGGCATTCCAGAGTACTGGAGCCCGAACGGAAAACGCTCTCCAAATGCCGAACATGTTGACAACTTACACTGACAGTTGCCCTGCCTCTCGTCCGCTCGCAAGCAACTAGCATGTAGGCTAGTCTTTACAAGCAGAAGGAGTGACAGCCAATCACACGTAAGTTAGCATGAAAGCGGCAACCAATCAGGGAGCGATATTTAGGTTAGAGGCGGGACTTCTAGCAGAGACCGACATTTAACCCTTTCTGTGCCATAATCATCGACTAAACATTACGGGCAGCGCTTGTATTGATAGTGACTACACAGTAGCGGCTGGATATTGGTAGGGGACGTGTCCCTAGCGTCCCTACCCAATTCCACGCCCTTTCTGCCATCTGTCCGCTTGGAAGTCCAGTGAAGTTTTACGAGCATTCTTCTTGGAAGGTTTCAGCCTTTTGTCTTCTTGTCGGGAACACAATCTAATACAAAGTTTTATTTGATAATTTACACACAATTTTTCTGACATTCTGCTCTCTGCCCGAGTGAAGCTGGTATAGGGCCCCCAGTCCCAGGGACAAGTGATAACAAGTAGATGGATGGACTGTGTCTCTTTGTTGTTGGTCATTATGATGCCTGGAGTATTGGCAGTAGATACAGTATGTACATAGAACTGAATGAAGATGAACTGCTGGGCCTAATGAAAGAACGGGTCATTGCTCGCTCACGGTCTGTGAAATAATGATCCCATAACGTAACATGTTACTGTACTGTAGGCGACAGTTCATTGATGGTTGATATCTTTTCATGTGGTTTGTGAACAAGAACAAACAGTTGCTAAATCCATCAACTCCTAGGTCATGTACCGGGAATCAAACAAGATTCAACCACGGGGGGTAAACATAAAGAACGCATGAAAACTATTTTTTTATTCATTGATTTGACTCTCTTCCAGAAGTAATCTTAATAATATCATAATCACCTAATGAGTTTACTATTTATAATACACTGATCTGAACCGAATCCTTCAAACTTCTGTTCTGTTTTTATTCCCGTCGTAGTTTTCTGTACTGCTCCAAATAAACTGTCTGGTTTTAGACCGGTTGTCCATACAAATAAATTGCCCGCAGTTTAATGCTTTAGTTAAAACTCATCTGTATACTCTAGCCTTTAAATAGACCTCCTTTTAAGACCAGTTGATCTGCCGCTTCTTTTCTTTCTCCTATGTCCCCACCCTCCCTTGTGGAGGGGGTCCGGTCCGATGACCATGGATGAAGTACTGGCTGTCCAGAGTCGAGACCCAGGATGGACCGCTCGCCTGTATCGGTTGGGGACATCTCTACGCTGCTGATCCGCCTCCGCTTGAGATGGTTTCCTGTGGACGGGACCCTCGCTGCTGTCTTGGATCCGCTTTGAACTGAACTCTCGCGGCTGTGTTGGAGCCACTATGGATTGAACTTTCACAGTATCATGTTAGACCCGCTCGACATCCATTGCTTTCGGTCCCCTAGAGGGGGGGGGGGGGGGGGGTTGCCCACATCTGAGGTCCTCTCCAAGGTTTCTCATAGTCAGCATTGTCACTGGCGTCCCACCGGATGTGAATTCTCCCTGCCCACTGGGTGTGAGTTTTCCTTGCCCTTTTGTGGGTTCTTCCGAGGATGTTGTAGTCGTAATGATTTGTGCAGTCCTTTGAGACATTTGTGATTTGGGGCTATATAAATAAACATTGATTGATTGATTGATAGTTCAAACTGTATGACCGACACAGTGCTTGGCTTGACTGATTTCCCTAATATCAGGGCTTGTTCTACTTGTGCTCTATTAGTGCCGATATTGGCAATTTGTTATTTGAAGTGTCAACGGGAGGATATTTCAGTTTGGGCCGGACTTTTTTCTGTGTGCTGTGCTGTATCCATAGATACTTAAAACAGACAGAGATTGTATGGCTTGACTGATCACACTAATATCAAACTGAAAAAAAAAATAGGTCCTGTGGTGTTTGGAGTTTTATCATTTTACTTCTATACACTATGACAATGGAGTTTTATGAAGAATATTTGGCCTTTTTTTTTTGTACTGAAATACAGTATCATTGAAGTCTTTGATTTTTACTCCTCAATGATTTGCTGTCAGTGAGCGTTTGAAGTCAGGTCCCAGATTTGACTGAATTCTGAGTTTCCCAGCCTGATAATCCATTGCAAACCTTCACTCCAGAAACCATTTTTTTGTGGGTAGATCGGAATTCAGGATTTTGCTCTACTCCAGAGGTTATTGGAAGGCGGGGTTGATTGTATGGTAGCCGACAGGGGGGAGCAACATCCAAAATGTTTCAACCACGGAATTAATCCAAAAGCTCAAAACTGTCATGATCCGTGGTCTGGATCATGTTTTTGTTATGTTCTGGACTCCGTTAGTTCCTGTTTTTGTGCACCCTTGTCTGTTACCATGGTTACTTCTTATTTCCACCTGGCTCTGATTAGTGTACGCCCGCTCACCTGCTTGGCGAGCACTAATCCATCTTCTTCTTCCGCTTATCCGAGGTCGGGTCGCGGGGGCAACAGCCTAAGCAGGGAAACCCAGACTTCCCTCTCCCCAGCCACTTCGTCTAGCTCTTCCCGGGGGATCCCGAGGCGTTCCCAGGCCAGCCGGGAGACATAGTCTTCCCAACGTGTCCTGGGTCTTCCCCGTGGCCTCCTACCGGTTGGACGTGCCCTAAACACCTCCCTAGGGAGGCGTTCGGGTGGCATCCTGACCAGATGCCCGAACCACCTCATCTGGCTCCTCTCGATGTGGAGGAGCAGTGGCTATACTTTGCAGATGATGTGGTCCTGATGGCTTCATCTGACCGGGATCTTCAGCTCTCACTGGATCGGTTCGCAGCCGAGTGTGAAGCGACCGGAATGAGAATCAGCACCTCCAAGTCCGAGTCCATGGTTCTCGCCCGGAAAAGGGTGGAATGCCCCAAGTGGATGAGTTCAAGTACCTTGGAGTCTTGTTCACGAGTGGGGGAAGAGTGGATCGTGAGATCGACAGGCGGATCGGTGCGGTGTCTTCAGTAATGCGGACGTTGTACCGATCCGTTGTGGTGAAGAAGGAGCTGAGCCGGAAGGCATCCATCCATCCATCCATTTTCTACCGCTTATTCCCTTTCGGGGTCGCGGGGGGCGCTGGCGCCTATCTCAGCTACAATCGGGCGGGAGGCAGGGTACACCCTGGACAAGTCGCCACCTCATCGCAGGGCCAACACAGATAGACAGACAACATTCACACTCACATTCACACACTAGGGCCAATTTTAGTGTTGCCAATCAACCTATCCCCAGGTGCATGTCTTTGGAAGTGGGAGGAAGCCGGAGTACCCGCAGGGAACCCACGCATTCACGGGGAGAACATGCAAACTCCACACAGAAAGATCCCGAGCCTGGATTTGAACCCAAAGCTCTCAATTTACCGGTCGATCTACGTTCCCATCCTCACCTATGGTCATGAACTTTGGGTCATGACCGAAAGGATAAGATCACGGGTACAAACGGCCGAAATGAGTTTCTTCCGCCGTGTGGCGTGGCTCTCCCTTGGAGATAGGGTGAGAAGCTCTGCAATCCGGGAGGAGCTCAAAGTAAAGGCGAGCACTAATCAGAGGCATTATTTAAGCTTGCCTTTGCCAGTCAGTCGTCTGGCATCATTGTTCGCTTCATGCCTGGTCCATGTAAATTTGTTTGTTCATGCCACAGCTAGTAGGTTTTCTAGTTCATGATTCCAGTGCTAAGTTGTGGTTCTTTAGCTTCTCGTGCGAACGGCATACTTTCCCTTTGCTTGTTTCCTGTTTTTGATTTAAGCTATGATTTATGAAAATAAATCAGGTTCCTACCTTCACGCTTTATCCGGAGTTGTCCGTTCTGCATCCGGGGGGAACGACCCCGCAGTGAGCTGCGACACGAAAACACTGTAAAAAATAAACACTGCAAGATCGTATTCACTTGCAAAAGGAAAACAATGCAACAAGTTTAATCCTAAAGGTCTTTTAGGTGTTAATATTTAAAATGGATGTTTTCAGGTCCCATGGGGAGTTGCTTACACGCAAATATTTTGTTGCCAGGTGTGACTTGTGGCGGGTCATTTTGTACAATGACACGGTCATTCCCCTCCCTGGTGGGAAAACGCTTGTTAGTAGTGATGAATGTCCTGTAGATGTGAGACACAAAGAGCGGCTCCGCTGAGCCCTCATTTACAAAACCCAAAAACAGGTGAAGTCGGCACGGTGTGTAAATCGTAAATAAAAACAGAACACAATGAGTTGTAAATCCTTTTCAACCTATATTGAATTGAATGCTCATCAAACACTTATTTGGAACATCCCGAGGGTGAGCAGGCTAATTGGGAACAGGTGGGTGCCATGATTGGGCAGAAAAGCAGCTTCCATGAAATGCTCAGTCAGTCATTCACAAACCAGGACGGGGCGAGGGTCAGCACTTTGTGAAAAAATGTGTTAGCACATTGTTCAACAGTTTAAGAACAACATTTGTCAACGAGCTATTGCAAGGAATTTAGGGATTTCACCATCTACGGTCTGTAATATCATCAAAAGGTTCACATAAGTTGGAGAAATCCCTGCACGTTAGCGATGATATTACATACCTTCGATCCCTCAGGTGGTACTGCATCAAAAAACAACATCAATGTGTAAAGAACATCACCACATGGGCTCAGGAACTCTTCAGAAAACCAATCTCAGTGACTACATTTGGTCACTATATCTGTAAGTGCAAGTTAAAATTCTACTATGCAAAGCGAAAGCCATTCACCAACAACACCCGGAAACGCCGCCAGCTTCTCTAGGCCCGGGCTCATCTGAGATGGACTGATGCAAAGTGTAAAAGTGTTCTGTGGCCTGACTTTTCAAATTGTTTTAGGAAACTGTGGACGTGGTGTCCTCCAGAACAAAAAGGAAAAGAACCATCCGGATTGTTATAGGCGCAAAGTTCAAAAGCCAGCATCTGTGATGGTATCGGGGTGCATTAGTGCCCAAGGCATGGGTAACTTACACATCTTTGAAGACAACATTAATGCTAAAAGGTACATGCAGGTTTTGGAGTAACATATGTTGCCAACCAAGCAACGTTATCATGGACGCCCCTGCTTATTTCAGCAAGACAATGTCAATGGGGGCGGGGGGTGGCTAGCGCGTGTATAATATAGCGAAAATCATGGATACATTGCATTCTGGGTAAGTGATATGTAGCGTTTGTAATGTGTTACAGAGCCAATGTTCTCCAGAAATGTGTTTGGTGTGGGTTCACAGAGTGTGGCGCATATTATTATGAGTGTTAAAGTTGTTTTATATCACAACCATTAGTGTGATCTGTATGGCTGTGGAACAAAACCCCTAGTTTACACACAGCAAAAGCAAAAACAACTTCTCTGCCATTTTGAAAATGACGTGACGTCATGACTTTGACCCGGCGGATAAAGTAAGCATGCGCTTATTAATTTGGGGAGCGAGTTATACCCGGCAGTAATTCAAGGCAGGCGCATATTACATGCCCGGTGGCTATTCAAGGAAATACGGTATGCAACATTACATATGCATTCTTCATTTTTCTATACTGCTTGTCCTTATTGTTACAAGTGACATATACAAAAATCTTGGTTTTCCAGGTTTTCTGGGACATTTTTCCCATTCAAAATGAATTGGCAATTTTTCAAACCTCCGCCATTTCCACATTTTTCAACCTATTCAAACCATTCCACTTTTGACACATTCCAATTTTCGGGAAATTCAAACTAACATTTTGTAAGTTCAAAACAATTCCAGGATTTCCCTGAATTCCTGGTTTTCCAAAGCCCTATTTCCACCCTTCTTTCTGGCGACTACTCCTTCCACATTTTTCAACACATTTCAACCATTCTACTGTCAAAACATTCCTCTTAATCAGGACAACAAAGTTGTTTTTTGAACTGGAAAAATTCCCAGTTTTCCAGAAATTCCAGGAATTCCGAAATAACATTTCTCAATAAAACATGTTACTACTTCAACATTTCTTGACCGATTTGAAAAATTCCATCACCAACCATTTTAACTTATTCAGAACAGTCAAGTTTTTTGCCATTTTCTAAATAATTCCAGTTTATCCTGAAATTTGCAGATTTTTGTGGACATTCCCATTGAAATCAATGGGACATTCTTGAAAGTTCTACAATTACCACATTTTTCATCTGATTCAAAACGTTCCAAATTCAAACTGAAAAATTCTAAATATTTCCAGTTTCCCCAGAATTCCAGGTTTTCCGGGACATTTTTCACATTCAAAATGAATTGACCATTTTTCAAACTGCCACCATTTCCATATTTTTCAACCAATTCAAACTATTCCGCCTTCAACACATTTTACATTTCTGGATATTTGAACTATCATTTTTCCAACTTAAAAAAATTCCAGGATTTACCTGAATTCCTGGTTTTTCCAAGCCCTATTTCCACCCTTTATTCTGGCGACTACTCCTTCCACATTTTTCAACACATTTTAACCATTCTACTGTCAAAACATTTCTCTTAATCAGGACAAAATACAAAGTTGTTTTTTAAACTGGAAAAATTCCCGGTTTTCCAGAAATTCCAAAATAACATTTCTCAATAAAACATGTTACAACTTCAACATTTCTTGACCGATTTGAAAAATTCCATCACCAACCATTTCGACTTATTCAGAACAGTCAAGTTTTTTGCCGTTTTCAAAATAATTCCAGCTTATCCTGAAATCCCCAAATTTTTGTGGAAATTCCCATTAAAATCAATGGGACATTCTTGAAAATTCTACAATTCCCACATTCTTAATCTGATTCAAAACGTTCCAACTTCACACTGAAAAATTCAAAATATTTCCAGTTTCCCCAGAATTCCAGGTTTTCCGGGACATTTTTCCCATTCAAAATGAATTGGCCATTTTTCAAACTTTCACCATTTCCACATTTTTCAACCTATTCAAACTGTTCCACCTTCAACACATTTCACCTTTCTGGATATTTGAACTATAATTTTTCCAAGTTAAAAAAATTCCAGGATTTAACCGAATTCCGTTTTTTTCCAAGCCCTATTTCCACCCTTTATTCTGGCGACTACTCCTTACACATTTTTCAACACATTTCAACCGTTCTACCGTCCAAACACTTCTCTTAATCAGGACAATAAACCAAGTTGTTTTTTGAACTTGAAAAATTCCCGGTTTTCCAGAAATTCCAGGAATTCCGTAATACAATTTCTCAATTCAACATGTTACTACTTCAACATTTTTCGACCGATTTGAAAAATTCCAACACCAACCAATTCAACTCATTCAGAACATTCAAGTTTTTACCATTTTCAAAACAATTCCAGCTTATCCCGAAATTCCCCAATTTTTGTGGAAATTCCAATTAAAATCAATGGGACATTCTTTAACGTTTTTCACACCGCGGTGAAGGATGTCTTGTCTTGGGGTTTTTTCTGTCTTGTGAATTGCGTGTTTTAGTTTGAAAAGTAACTCTCCTTTCGTTTCAGGTCACTTGCCCTTCCTTTTGTGTCATCAGTCTGACCTCATCCCTGATCCCTGATTGTTTTCACCTGTTCTCCATTACACTCATGTGTCTTATAAGCCCACGCCTCCCTTTTTTCCGTGCCAGATTTTCTCGTTTTTTCGTGCCTCTCGAGCATCATGTCCAAGCCTTGCCTCGTATCTTGATCCTGAAGTCCCTTGTTGGTATTTTGAGTTTTCCTTTTCTCCTCCTCAGCAGAGGGATTTTTGGTTATTTAGTTTTTTTCAGCCGAAGTGGTGAGTTTTCAGTTTTGTCTTACATTTCTTCCTTTTCCTCAATTTTTTGAGTGACATTTTTTTGTTAACTATTTTTTTTAGATAAGAGCAAGTGTATAGTTGTATTGCCATTGGTTTCCCTCCTTTTGGAGCGTTTTTTATGTATGATAAATTTAATAGATTATAGCCTGTGCCCAGTATAGTCCGTTAATTTTTTTGTGTGTCCTGCTTTCGGAGTGATTTTCAGATGTTCCTTTTTGTGGAACCTTTTTTCGCAGGTATAGTATATGTTTAATTGCCCTGACTCTGGAGGTGAAAAAAAAGCTTTCAAAATAAAAGCCTGCCGGATTGTTCCCTACTCTGCATCTGAGTCCTATTTTTTGACCAAGCCTGACAATGTTCTACAATTCCCACATTTTTCATCTGATCCAAACCGTTCCACATTCAAAATATTCATCCTTTTCGCGACTTGTGTGCTCCGTTTCAACAATCATAAAACAATTTCCAGGATTTCAGTTCATCTTCAGCATTGGAATTGTCTCTTTTAGTTTTTCCTAATATTCCCCTTGTTTCAGGTGGGAAATAATTATAAGATGCTCTGATGACTTTGTAAAAACGCATCTACAGGACAGTTCCTAATATTTATGGTAAGTTTATTTTAACAGAGACAGAGAGAATAGGGGAGAAAAGAATCTTGTATTTGATTGACTATTTGATCTCTTAAGAAACCAGCCTAACTCTAGAAGAACAGTTTTGTGCCCATGAGACACAAAAAAAACCCTTATGTTCTGTCCTTGTGGGAGAGTTCTTTTAATCTCAATCTCAACAGGTTTTGCAGATAAAAGACGGCTGTCACAGAAATGGATAATTGATTCACGGCGCTCCATCACAATGGCCAAGACCTAAGAGTTGACAATGAACCTCAGGGATTCCGATTGTAGACCTGCATGAGCTGGGAATGGGTTACAAGACTATCAGCAAACAGGGAAGAACTACAAGATAACGGTCAATCGCCCTCTCTCTGGCGCTCCACGCAAGATATGGCCTCATGGGGTAAGGACGATTGTGAAAAAGGTGAAGGATCAGTCCCGAACTACGAGAGAAGTTGGTTAATGGTTAAGTTTCCCATCTGGTGAATGTTTATATTCACTTTGGAGAAAGCAAATTACAAGTATTTAATAGATACAAAGATAAGGCCCCTTTGTTTGATATTTGCAGGTGGATTGGCTCCCTTCTCGTAGGAAAAGATGCTCTAATTGGGACTTTGGAATGCAAAAGTGATAACCCTATGCTTGAGAAAAGACTACCTGTCCAGCTGAACGCCAACATTTCGGTTATGACTCAAAGCAGTTGTTTTCCAGACACTTAGACACAAATATATCCTTTTATGGTCAGGATGTGCTCTCCTGACTTAGCACACACACCCAGAGACAGAAAGGAGGAATATAAAAACTGATGCTTTGACTTCTCCAGTTAAGAGTGCTTTTTTTTTTTGGACCAAAGGGTGTGTTCGTATTTACTAACAAGAGATTATAGCGGAGCCAAAGTGGAGTTTCTTAACAAACAGATATTCTAACTACTTTTCTTTTGTTTAGCACAAAGAAAAGGATGTTTTAGTTTGAATGTAAGTTGTGTCTTGGATCAAAGATCCCATCTACTGCCCAAAACAGCAATTCAAATCCGCTGAAACGGTTACAAAAGCAACATTCTTCAATGATACAAGCAAAGAGGGACACACTTCACTTCCAACACCATCCAAGCTACAGCGGCTGGATTTTAACAGAGGGACTGCTAGCCAGGACAACATTGACAGAGCCATTGCAGCGTATAATTTTTTGTTGTTGCAAATAATCATTAACTTTAGAATTTGATGCCAGCAACACGTGACAAAGAAGTTGGGAAAGGTGGCTATAAATACTGATAAAGTTGATGAATGCTCATCAAACACTTATTTGGAACATCCCACAGGTGTGCAGGCTAATTGGGAACAGGTGGGTGCCATGATTGGGTATAAAAACAGCTTCCCAAAAAATGCTCAGTCTTTCACAAAAAAGGATGGGGCGAGGTACACCCCTTTGTCCACAACTGCGTGAGCAAATACTCAAACAGTTTTAGAACAACGTTTCTCAAAGTGCAATGGCAAGAAATTTAGGGATTTCAACATCTACGGTCCATAATATCATCAAAAGTTTCAGAGAACCTGGAAAAATCACTCCACGTAACAAACCAACATTGAATGACCGTGACCTTCCATCCCTCAGACAACACTGTATCAAAAAACGAAATCAATCTGTAAAGGATATCACCACATGGGCTCAGGAACACTTCAGAAAACCACTGTCACTAAATACAGTTTGTCGCTACATCTGTAAGTGCAAGTTAAATCTCTACTATGCAAAGCGAAAGCCATTTATCAACAACATCCAGAAACGCCGCCAGCTTCTCTGGGCCCAAGATCATCTAAGATGGACTGATGCAAACTGGAAAAGTGCTCTGTGGTCGGATGAGTCCACATTTCAAATAGTTTTTTGGAAATATTTGACATTGTGTCATCTGGACCAAAGGGGAACCGAACCATCCAGACTAATATCGAGGCAAAGTTCAAAAGCCAGCCTCTGTGATGGTATGGGGATGCATTAGTGCCCAAGGCATGGGTTACTTACACATCTGTGAAAGCACTATAAATGCTAAAAAGTTACGTGCAGGTTTTGGAACAACATATGCTGCCATGTATGCGCCGTCTCTTTCATGGACGCCCCTGCTTATTTCAGCAAGATAATGCCAAGCCACATTCAGCACGTGTTATAACAGCGTGGCTTTTTTTAAAAAAAAGAGTGCGGGTACTTTCCTGGCCCGCCTGCAGTCCAGACCTGTCTCCTATAAGAGAATATGTGGCGCATTATGAAGCGTAAAATACGACAGCGGAGACCCCGGACTGTTGAACGACTGAAGCTCTACATAAAACAAGAATGGGAAAGAATTCCACTTTCAAAGTTTTAACATTTAGTTTCCTCAGTCCCCAAACGTTTATTGAGTGTTGTTAAAAGAAAAGGTGATGTAACACAGTGGTGAACATGCCCTTTCCCAACTACTTTGGCACGTGTTGCAGCCATGAAATTCTAAGTTAATTATTATTTGCAAAAAAACGTCAAATATCTTGTCTTTGTAGTGCATTCAACTGAATACGGGTTGAAAAGGATTTGGAAATCATTGTATTCCGTTTATATTTACATCCAACACAATTTCCCAACTCATATGGAAACAGGGTTTGTTATATGACCCCTTTATTGCGCCCTATAATCCTTATATATTTGAAAAAAGGTAGAAAATAGACCATTTGTCGACAGTGCACCCTATAGTCCGGAAAATACGGTATGTAATATTTCTTCGTCGTTTTAATTTTATTCTTGGCAGTCTTCTCAATGAAGGGACTAGAATAGGATTTGAAATGTCAACGCTAAAAGGAAAAAAAAAAGCAAAAAAAGCAAAGGTGTCCTTTAACAGTGCTCGCAGGGCATCTAAAAATAGCCCCGAGGTCTGCTTTGTTAACGACCTGTAAGGACCGGAGGTGCTGCTACTTACATAAAGCCCAAAAGTGATTGGATGATTAATATCGAGGCAAATCAATACGCTGTCAGAGCAACACAAAGTTATCACACAGTCACTCATTACTATTTTACTCCTGGGGATACATTGCTTTTCTCCAAACAAACTGCTCAATAAATTGCATGGAGTGGATTATTGCTGCTGAGAATTGCACTTGTCAGACTGTATTCCCAGTGAAAAGACAAAAAAAAAAACAATTAAGCAACTTAAAAAGAAATAACAGAATGTAAACAATAAATAGGGCATAAAAACATTTGAATAAGTGGACAACTAAATTTGGATCAAGGTAAATTACCCCACAAGCTTCTTTTTACGCGAGATCTACCCAGGAATGGAGCTACATGTAGAAATGTATCCTACCTGAGCAGTCTTTACCTGTGTGTGCTGCACAGAACTGTGTCTCTGATCAGAGTAACCCTGAGCTCACCAAAGTCACAGGTGCTTGCTATCATACTTAGATCAGTCACATATTTGTCAATATCTTTCCTGGAGTCTGGATTGTAGCAAAAAATAAAAATAAAAAATCGCTATCCGTCCACTATTTCATTTACTTTTCCAGTGCCGTGATCATCAAACTTGTACATCGTTACCTTGACAGTCCATCTTGCCGTGCTCTCCTCGCTTGAAAATGTGGTGCACAACTCTCTTCCTTGCTTTCCAACGAGGTGAAAAAAAAAAAAAAAACATTGTACCGTCGCTCTTTCATCAGTTTGAAGCATCGGCAGGTCTGCACAGAGCAGGGGTCTCAAACTCAATTTACCTGGGGGCAAGTGAAGGGAGAGTCTGGGTGTCAGAAAAATTGTATGTCAATTATCAGAAAACGTTCCACTCTCTGAGTTTCCAGTGAACAAATGAGAGCTGTCTTTGTTGCACAGGGCAAAGTCTTGGAAGATTCCGCTGTGTATGTTGGAATGACACGGGAGGGGTTATCTATTGTACTCAAAGACCTGCCGAAGCCTAAGCCTGAGGCATCTTCTTTTTTTGTCTTCAATGTGACCGAAAACAATGACTGTTTACATTTCTGTTGTGGTGAAGGACTGTACAAATAGTGGACAGTGGCCATGTCTCTCCTCAGATCTGAGTCCAAATTAAATTCTGTGTCTGATTCTTTGCCTTTTGTCTTGTTTAATAGATGTCACTAGTGTTTGAACCTGACACTGGGTGAGGCATCAGGTATTCCAGAAAACAATTTTTGGTAAAAAATTCCAATCTTGTCAATTAGTTTTTTGTCCAATTTGGTTCATTAAATCTTCAAATAATTATTGCATTTTTTTTAAATGTGACAGTTCAGGAAGACCACAGTTCTAGCCGAAACTGTCAGGTGCAGAAATAAACACACGGGTCTGGTTCTAGGAACAAAACATTGCATTGTCTTTCTTTTTTTTTCAACACAAAATAGGATGAAAAATAAATAAAAAATGAAGAATTAACAATACAATAGTGAATTGTAATATATAGCGCTTTTCTCTAGTGACTCAAAGCGCTTTTACACAGTGAAACCCAATATCTGAGTTACATTTAAAGGCCTACTGAAACCCACTACTACCGACCATGCGGTCTGATAGTTTATATATCAATGATCAAATATTAACATTGCAACACATGCCAATACGGCCGGTTTAGTTTACTAAATTGCAATTTTAAATTTCACATGGAAGTATCCTGCTGAAACGTCGCGGTATGATGGGGTGTGCGCGTGACGTCACGCATTGTAGAGGACATTTTGTTCCAGCACCGTTCACAGCTATAAGTCGTCTGTTTTCAACGCATAATTCTATAGTATTCTGGACATCTGTGTTGCTGAAACCTTTGCAATTTGTTCAATGAATAATGGAGACGTCAAAGAAGAAAGCTGTAGGTGGGAAGCGGTGTATTGCGGCCGCCTTTAACAACACAAACACAGCCGGTGTTTCATTGTTTACATTCCTGAAAGATGACGGTGAAGCTTTACTATGGAACAGAGCGGTCAAGCGAACGCGGTTGGATTGGACCACACACACACACAAAATACAGTGTATTATGCAGCGATCATTTCGAAAGATCGTGTTTTGAAGAGGGTCCCTTGCGAAGGGCAGAGATGGGCATTGCCACCACCCGTCGACTGGTTCTGAAGAAAGGTGCCGCCCTTCAGGTTGTACAAGTATGACCATATAATCTCACTAAAACACTAGTAACACAATAAGCAGATAAGGGATTTTCCAGAATTTTCCTAGTAAATTATCCTAGTCTGGGAATCCACAGTTAAAGTGATGGTGTTTTCAAAGGCCATGCCAGACCTAATAACGTATTTTTTAATATTATATGTGGAGGGGGCGTGGTCGGTGCGCCACCTGAGGGAAGGGAGTGTGTGTATGGACCAGGTTCAAAGCCCAGTTTACAGGTGAGTAGATTGCCCAGCTGGGACAGATTTATCAACAGCGTCTGAGGTCATGAGGGTAGCACTTAGGAGAGAAGGAAAAAACTCAACACGAGCGAGAAAGAGGCCGCTGGCGACATTGCCCATTATCAACATAAAAATAAAAGACTTGTTCAAACCTGGACTTCGGGCTCCCTCAGATCCTGTCGGTCCCAGGAGAACCCACACACTGAGACTTTCATATTATTTTCCGCTCATCGTTTTTCTCAGAAGATCTGATTCTTATAAACATGACTCAAAGGCTTCCAGTGACAAATCAATACCAGAGAGTGTTTCAAGTTCAAATTCAACGAATACAATTGCATCCTATTCAAAAATGTGTTGATGGCCTTGGGGATTCAAAATCTGTTTTTTTTTCTTCCTCTGTATCTCAAATAAATGCCAACACAGAATATCTCTTCAGACTTTTTTCCAACACTCCATTAAAACATTATGAGAATCAAATCAAGGGAAATAACATCTGTGGGTGGGATTCAATCTTCACTCTTCCTCTTTTTGTAATGCTATTTTCAACAAAAAGACATCTGTGTTGCTGAATCTATTGCAATTTGTTCAATGGACAATGGAGACGTCAAAGAAGAAAGCTGTAGGTGGGAAGCGGTGTATTGCGGCCGCCTTTAGCAACACAAACACAGCCGGTGTTTCATTGATTAGATTCCCGAAAGATAACGGTGAAGCTTTATTATGGAACAGAGCGGTCAAGCGAACACGGTTGGATTGGACCACACACACAAAGTACAGTGTATTATGCAGCGATCTTTTCGAAAGATCGTGTTTCGAAGAGGGTCTCTTGCGAAGGGCAGAGATGGGCATCGCCACATCCGTCGACTGGTGCTGAAGAAAGGTGCGGGGCGACCTTCTGGTACGACCATATAATCTCACTAAAACACTATTAACACAATATCCAGATAAGGGATTTTCCCGAATTATCCTAGTAAATGTGTCTAATAACATCTGAATCGCTCCCACCGCCCTCGGTTTTTTTTTTCTTTTCTAGTCCTTCACTCTCACTTTCCTCATCCACAAATCTTTCATCCTCGCTCAAATTAATGGGGAAATTGTTGCTTCCTCGGTCCGAATCGCTCTTGCTGCTGGTGGCCATGATTGTAAACAATGTTCAGATGTGAGGAGCTCCACAACCCGTGACGTCACGCGCACATCGTATGCTACTTCCATACAGGCAAGGCTTTTTTATTAGCGACCAAAAGTTACGAACTTTATCGTGGATGTTCTCTACTAAATCCTTTCAGCAAAAACATGGCAATATCGCGAAATAATCAAGTATGACACATAGAATGGACCTGTTTAAATAAGAAACTCTAATTTCAGTAGGCCTTTAAATTAGCTTTTTGTTCAAGCCTCGTTAGTGTCAGCCCCATGTCTTGCAGACAAAGCTGAACAACCCTCATTGGGATCAGCACTAAGTGTACTTATAAGACCTAAACTTATTATGGACTTTGAAAACGGAATGGCAAAGAGTCAAACACAGTGTTGATCGGCACTAACATTTAAATAACTAACATACACACCCAAAAACACCTGGATTGATGTAAATAAAACACAATTACCCGAGTAAACATCACAAGCAGGGTGAAGAAAAATGCTTTAACCCTGGGATGCTCAACCTAATAATACACTCTTCCACGAGTGGGCTCAAAAATGACCCCTAATAAAATCAATGCGTTTTTCCAATAAACTGGGTTGCCATTCTTTTAAATCTTTATTATATGACAGTTAGTTGTAATACCTTCATATTTCAGGTATTTGTCATAAAACATGTTTTAGTATTTTTGTGTGTTTTCTGAAATTGTAAAGTGTTTTGTATGGGTTTTTTTTAGTTTTCTTACATTGTAAAGTCTTATATTTTGTTTTTGTGTTTCCTGGAATTGTAAAGGGGTTTGTATTTTATTGGTGTTTTCTGAAATTGTAAAGTGTTTAGTATTTTGTTTTTGTGTTTCCTGGAAGTTGGTAAGTGTTCTGTGTTTTTTGTGTGTTTTCTGAAATGGTCAAGTTTTGTTTGTTTGTTTTGTTTTTGTGTTTCCTGGAATTGTAAAGTGTTTTGTAGTGTATTTGTATTTTTTGAAATTGTTAAATGTTTAGCATTTTTTTTGTGTTTTCTGAAATTGTTAAATGTTTTGTATTTTTTTTGTGTTTTCTGGAATTGTAAAGTGTTTTGTCTTTTTTTTGTGTTTTCTGAAATTGTCTGAAATTGTTAAATGTTTTGTATTTTTTTTGTGTTTTCTGGAATTGGAAAGTGTTTTGTATTTTGTTTGTGTTTTCTGAAATTGTAAAGTTTTTGTATTATTTTTGTGTTTCCTGGAATTGTGAAGTTTTTTGTATTTAGTTTTTGTGTTTCCTGGAATTGTAATGTGTTTTGTATTTTATTTGTGTTTTCTGAAATTTTAAAGTGTTTTGTATTTTGTTTTTGTGTTTCCTGGAATTGTATAATGTTTTGCATTTTTGTGTGTTTTCTGAAATTGTAAAGTGTTTTGTATTTCCTGAAATTGTAAAGTGTTTTGTATTTTTTTTTTGGGTGTTTCCTGGAATTGTAAAATGTTTTCTTATTTTTATAGGTTTTCTGAAATCATAAAGTTTTTGTATTTTGTTTTTGTGTTTCCTGGAATTGTAAAGTGTTTTGTATTTTTTGTATGTTTTCTGAAATTGTAAAGTGTTTTTGTACTTTATTTGTATTTTCTGAAAATTGTTAAATGTTTTGTATTTTGTTTGTATTTTATGAAATTGTAAAGTTTTTGTGTTTCCTGGAATTGTAAAGTGTTTTGTATTTTTTTGGTGTGTTTCCTGGAATTGTATAGTGTTTTGTATTTTTTGTGTGTTTTCTAAAATTAGAAAAAGTGTTTTGTATTTCCTGAAATTGTAAAGTGTTTTGTATTTTGTTTTTGTGATTCCTAGAATTGTAAAATGTTTGTGTTTTTTGTGTGTTTTCTTAAATTGTAAAGTTTTGGTATTTTGTTTTTGTGTTTCCTGGAATTGTAAAGTGTTTTGTATTTTGTTTTTGTGTTTCCTGGAATTGGAAAATGTTTTGTCTTTTTTGTGTGTTTTCTGAAATTATAAAGTTTTTGTATTTTGTTTTTGTGTTCCCTGGAATTGTAAAGTGTTTTGTATTTTTTTGGTGTGTTTTCTGAAATTTAAAGTGTTTTTGTACTTTATTTGTATTTTCTGAAAATTGTTGAATGTTTTTGTATTTTGTTTGTGTTTTCGGAAATTGTTAAGTTTTTGTATTTTGTTTTTGTGTTTTCTGGAATTGTATAGTGTTTTGTAATATTGGTGTGTTTTCTGGAATTGTAAAGTGTTTTGTATTTTGTTTTTGTGTTTTCTGAAATTGTAAAGTGGGCTGTATTTTGTTTTTGTGTTTTCTGAAATTGTAAAAGAAACAACAACAAACGGCTGCGACGTACACGAAGCTACACGGATCCTTACCCTCCTTTCCTCGACTGCACGGCAATATGATTAACCGACAACCTCAAGTGGATTTGATTTCCTATTCCTATTTTCCAATCATTGTCGTGGCCTAGCTATTAACGTTAAGAAGTATTGTGATTTCAAACTGTAAGTGCACCACAGAACTAGTTGCTTTGTTTTTAAATAAAGTTAATCCATCACTTCCTTGTTTTGTTTACAGTACTATTCAGCATTTCAGTGTTCAAATTGAACCAACTTTTCTCGAGGTTGGAACCCATGTTTAAAATTATTTTTTTTCTTTTCGAGAAATGTGTTTCAATACACAAACTTTCCTATTTACTAACCCTGTTCAAGAACCAAATAGGTCCATAAATTTAAGTTCCGCTGTAGTCCTTTTGTCTGCGTTTTACTTACCTGTTCCACGCCCTGCAGTTTTTTCCGAGGACAGTGTTCTGTGAAGTGACCGTCATGGCCGTTCCTTTGAGTTGACAAGATTAATGCAAGTCCGCGTTGGCTCTTGCTCTCCCCATTAAAAAAGAACTTTCCTGCTTTAAAACTCAAAATGTGCCCCAGACCGACCTCATTCTGTTCAACATTGTCAAAATAGCAACGCTCTATATTTTGGTTAAAGTTACGGTAAAGGCGGTGTAACTTTTAACATGGAAATTAATTGGAGTACTCGTTATAATAATAACAATAACAGTGATAATCCAAACAATAGTCACTTTGAAGAGTATTTGTCATCTGGCTCTCTCAATAACAGACATGTGGCTTCCTTTATATGTGGTAGAATACAGGTTATATGTAACTGGCATGTTTTTAACTTCAAGATTACTTTGCACTGAACAGAAAGCCAATGTCTACACATACAATGTTGCTCAAGTGAGAGTAAAGTAATCAAACTCTTTGTGAGGGGGCGTGGCCTGCGGACCTGCAGCGAGGCGGGGCGCTCCGAGATGGGCGACGGGGGCGTAGATGGCCGACCTGGGCGCAGATGTCTCATCACCTGTCAGCAGCAGAGGGGGGTTGGTGAAGTCGGAGTGGATGGCCGAGAACGAACCCGAGCCCGAGCAGAAGCGAGAGCGAGACGGGGGCGAAGACGCGGAAGGCTGAAAAGCCACCGGAAGAGCGAGATGGGGAGAAGAGGCGAGTGCTGAAAAGCGACCAGAGAAGGAGGTCTCTCAAAAAATAAACAACATCTCCAAACCGTCAAGACTATCATGTCCGTCACTGGTGGTCTGAGGAACCCTGGGGTGCGAGTCCTCCACAAATTGGCGCCCAATCTGGCTGGACCACGGGAGGCGGGGGAAAACGGCCCCCTGTGGGCTCTCTTAGGCGTGCTCAGCGAGCAGCCGCCAACGGGTTGAGGAGTCCCTCCTGCAGGTGTTGGCGGTCCAGGAGGGGGCGGGGAGACTGCAAATGCCCCCCCCCCTCCCCCCATTGAAGAAGAAGACAGAATAGAAGAAGAAGAAGACGTAATAGAAGAAGAAGAAAAAGACAAAATACAAAAAAACAAAGAAGACAAAAATAGAAGAAAATATAGAAGAAGAAGAAGAAAAAAGAGAAGAAGAAGACGGAATAGAAACAAAAAAGAAGAAAAAGAAGAACAAGAAGAGGTAGATGAAGTAGAAGATAGAGAAGAAAAAGAAGAAGAAGAAAACAAAGAAGAAACAGAAGAACAAAGGAGGAATGAAGAAAAGGCGAAAAAGTGGGAAGACGAGATGAGAAGACAAGAAGAAGAAGAAGAGCGGGAAAGACTATCGGAAGAAAAGAGGAGAAGAAAGGAAGAAAAGACCAGGGGCATAGCTGGCTGTGGCCGACTTTCTTTCCCGCTCCCTCAGGGTGAGGAGCTGGGTCTGGCGGTGGAGGTATATAAGGAGGCGTGGCCTGCAGACCTGCAGCAAGGCAAGGCGCGCCGGGACCAGCTCTGAGATGGGCGACAGGTGCGTGGATGGCCCAGCTGGGCACAATTGTCTCATCACCTGTCACTGTATGAAAGCGCAGTAGCAGAGAAGGAGGCAGTTGGTGAAGTCGGAGCAGATGACCGAGAACGAACCTGAGCCCGAGCGTAAGCGAGAGCGAGACGGAGGCGAAGACGCGGACGTCTGGAGACGGGGAGAAGAGGAGAGTGCTGAAAAGCCACGAAAGAATGAGGTTTATCGAAAAATTAACACATTTTCCTTCATTGACGTTGCTGTGCTTATGACGCAGTCATGTTGACATACAAGCACATCAAAAATAGTGTGCCTCGTTACATTAAACGTATCGGTATTGGCTTTGTAACGTAGATAATGACATTACTCGCTACTAGTAAAAGTAATGGCGTTAGTAACGATGTTATTTTATAACGCCGTTGGTAAAACACTATGTTTACATGTGTGCTTGTCCTTGCTGTAATTTGAGTACCGTATTTTTCGGACTATAAAGGCGCACTTAAAATCCTTTAAGTTTCTCAGAACTCGACAATCTGCCTTATAAGCCGGTGTTTCTAATGTACGGAATAATTCTGGTTGTGCTGACCGACTTCGGAGCTGTTTTATTTGGTACATGGTTTAGTGATAAGTCTGACCAGTAGATGGGAGTCACACATAAGAGATAGGTGTGTACTGCAATATGACGCCAGTAAACACACTAAAACTTAAAAATGTTCCAGTGAAAATTTAGAAAATTGCGCACAGGGCTCAAAATTCCATCAAACTGTTTTAGTTCGACTTTAGTAAGCTACGAAGCCAAACCGCTTTATAGATTGTTAGAGCATTACGGCTACCGTAGTCAGACGTACCGTGCTCCAACATACGAGTATTATCACAGTGTGTGTATAAAGTGGCAACCATTAGCAGACATTATCTGTCTTTTTGTTTCGCAATAATATGCAAAACCAACTTATCTTGCCTTCTGGTACCTGCTGATGAGTATTCGGGATCTGCATAAGTCCTGAAAATTTGCGGGGATCCGCCATAGTAGTCCGTGATGACACTGCAGTCGATAAACTTCTTCTTTTCCTCCATCTTCTTGTTATGGGACATTCATCCTACGCTGTTGCCATTTTTAATTTAAAGTAGCGAACAGTTCTGAAATTATATCTGTCGGTATACTTGCTAGGAGAGCGCTAAAAACTACTGGTGTAGTGAGTTTACATTATTCACCCAAGGAACTTTAGTTATTAGAGCGTTGATGTTGCATTATTGAGCCAAGGATGAGCAGATGCTGCTCCGTTATGAATTTAAGTAAAGTCGGAATGTCATTAAAAACAGTTAACTCCATCTTTTGACACTTCTTCCACGCCCATCCTTGCACGCTACACCGCTACAACAAAGATGACGGGGAGAAGACGCTGTCGAAGGTGAGCCACGTAAATAAGACCGCCCACAAAAAGGCGCGTCCTGAAGCGACGATCAAAAAACGACTTTAAGATGATCTGTAATACATCATCTATGCCAGGGGTCACCAACGCAGTGCCTGCGGGCACCAGGTAGCCCGTAAGGACCAGATTAGTCGCCCGCTGGCCTGTTCTAAAAATAGCTCAAATAGCAGCACTTACCAGTGAGCTGCCTCTATTTTTGTACATTTTATTTAATTACTAGCAAGCTGGTCTCGCTTTGCTCGACATTTTTAATTCTAAGAGAGACAAAACTCAAAAAAAATTGAAAATCCAAGAAAATATTTTAAAGAATTGGTCTTCACATGTTTGAATAAATTCTTTTTTTTTTTTTACTTTGCTTCTTATAACTTTCAGAAAGATAATTTTTGAGAAAAAATACAACCTTAAAAAGGATTTTAGGATTTTTAAAAACATATACCTTTTTACCTTTTAAATTCCTTCCTCTTCTTTCCTGACAATTTAAATCAATGTTTAAGTATTTTTTTTTTTTTTTTGTAAAGAATAATAAATACATTTTAATTTAATTCTTAATTTTAGCTTCTGTTTTTTTGACGATGAATATTTGTGAAATATTTCTTCAAACCTATTATGATAAAAAATCAAAATAATTATTCTGGCAAATCTAGAAAATATTTAGAATCAAATTTAAATCATATTTCAAAGTCTTTTGACATTTTTTTTATTTTATTTTTGTTCTGGATAATATAGAAGAAATAATAATTTGTTAGAAATATAGCTTGGTCCTATTTTGTTAAAAATTCTAACAAAGTGCAGATTGGATTTTAACCTATTTAAAACATTTCATCAACATTCTAAAATTAATCTTAATCAGGAAAACTTACTAATGATGTTCCATAATTTTTTTTTTTTTTTCAAAAAGATTCGAATTAGCTTGTTTTTCTCTTCATTTTTTTCATTTGAATTTTGAATTTTAAAGAGTCGAAATTGAAGATAAACTATGTTTCAAAATAAAATTTTAATTTTTTTCCCTGTTTTCTCTTCCTTTAAACCATTCAAATAAGTGTTTTTTTCATCATTTATTCTCTACAAAAAAACTTCCTTAAAAGGAAAAAAAATGTTTGACGGAATGACAGACAGAAATACCCATTTTTATATATATTTATTTATATATATATTTATTAAAAGTAAATTGAGTAAATTGGTTATTTCTGGCAGTTTATTTAAGTGTGTATCAAACTGGTAGCCCTTCGCATTAATCAGTACCCAAGAAGTAGTTCTTGGTTTCAAAAAGGTTGTTGACCCCTGATCTATGCAATATTTTGACCAAAGAACTACCATTACATGTTATGTAGACCACAAGGAAGTGTTTTCACCTTAAAATCTGGTGTGCCCGATGGTCCATAAATGACCTTATTTACTAAGAAGCATGTCTGGAAAAAAACGAACCGTCCCATTTCTGTATCGGCACAAGTTCTTTACCGCCACAATAAAAGCAGCAAAGCAGGCCGTGGTCGTAAAATAAATATCCAAAGCTCGATCAAAGAGGGCTTGCGAGGAGAAAGTCTGGGTGAACAATATCTGCAAATGGCCTCTGGGCGCAGAGAAATACTAAAGGGTAAAAGAACACATTCTTCTGAGAAAGATGTGACTGTGCAATGTCGTCTGATAAAAAAAAAAAACCTCGCCTTGAGCAAGTCTGATTTTGACAAAGGTGATATCTTTTCTGTCAGAACAAATCATGTCTTTTCAACCAGCGCTTGGTTTTATACGCCTGCCGGACACATTTGAATGATTGCTACCACAAAGGCACATAATTACCTTTTTATTCCTTACTGTCCTATGAAAAATAGCCATAACGGGGATGTTGTTCTTTGCATCATTTACCCACATGTATTTGTAATATGGCCCTTGACTATTACACTTAAATAAGAGTCTGGTTTTCATTTCACATCACATAGTCAAAAAAAAATCACCATAAATAAATGGAAGAATTTACGGTAAAACTAAGTGATTGTTATCGGACAATCTCACTCATGGATGATCGGAATCAGCAGCTTGAAACCTTGATCCAAACACAAAGTAAGAAATAACGACATTTCCATCAAACTCATGGAACTGTCGAGGAAGTGCTAGCATATTGATAAATACTTGTAGTTTTTACGCATTTTGCTCATTTTAAAAGGCCTACTGAAATGAGATTTTTCTTATTTAAACGGGGATAGCAGCTCCATTCTATGTCATACTTGATCATTTCGCGATATTGCCATATTTTTGCTGAAAGGATTTAGTAGAGAACATCGACCATAAAGTTCGCAACTTTTGGTCGCTGATAAAAAAGCCTTGCCTGTACCGGAAGTAGCAGGCGATGTGCGCATGATGTCACGGGTTGTAGGGCTCCTCACATCTGAACATTGTTTATAATCATAGCCACCAGCAGCAAGAGCAATTCGGACCGAGAAAGCGACGATTTCCACATTAATTTGAAAGATTCGTGAATGAGGAAAGTTAGAGTGAATCACAAAGAAAAAAACAGGCGAGGGCAGTGGGAGCGATTCAGATGTTATTAGACACATTTACTAGGATAATTCTGAAAAATCCCTTATCTGCTTACTGTGTTACTAGTGTTTTGGTGAGATTATATGCTACTTGAAAGTCAGAGGGGTGTGGCCACGGGTGTGGTGATCGCCATCTCCGTAATATCGCTAAAATTCGCTCCATTTTGTCCACTAAAGACGCCGAGATCATTATCCATGCGTTTGTTACGTCTCGTCTCGATTACTGTAATGTATTATTTTCGGGTTTCCCCATGTCTAGCATTAAAAGATTACAGTTGGTACAAAATGCGGCTGCTTTGAGTACCTTGAAGGTAGAAAAGCGCTATAAAAGTACAACCCATTTATCATTTATTTATTTATTTAGACTTTTGACAAGAACAAGAAAGTTTGATCACATTACGCCTGTACTGGCTCACCTGCACTGGCTTCCTGTGCACTTAAGATGTGACTTTAAGGTTTTATTACTTACGTATAAAATACTACACGGTCTAGCTCCATCCTATCTTGCCGATTGTATTGTACCATATGTCCCGGCAAGAAATCTGCGTTCAAAAGACTACGGCTTATTAGTGATTCCTAGAGCCCCAAAAAAGTCTGCGGGCTATAGAGCGTTTTCCGTTCGGGCTCCAGTACTCTGGAATGCCCTCCCGGTAACAGTTCGAGATGCTACCTCAGTAGAAGCATTTAAGTCTCACCATAAAACTCATTTGTATACTCCAGCCTTTAAATAGACCTCCTTTTTAGACCAGTTTATCTGCCGCTTCTTTTCTTTCTCCTATGTCCCCCCCTCCCTTGTGGAGGTGGTCCGGTCCGATGACCATGGATGAAGTACTGGCTGTCCAGAGTCGAGACCCAGGATGGACCGCTCGTCGGGACCCAGGATGGACCGCTCGCCTGTATCGATTGGGGACATCTCCACGCTGCTGATCCGCCTCCGCTTGAGATGGTCTCCTGTGGACGGGACTCTCGCTGCTGTCTTGGATCCGCTTTGAACTAAACTCTCGCGGCTGTGTTGGAGCCACTATGGATTGAACTTTCACAGTATCATGTTAGACCCGCTCGACATCCATTGCTTTCGGTCCCCTAGAGGGGGGGGGGGGTTGCCCACATCTGAGGTCCTCTCCAAGGTTTCTCATAGTCAGCATTGTCACTGGCGTCCCACTGGATGTGAATTCTCCCTGCCCACTGGGTGTGAGTTTTCCTTGCCCTTTTGTGGGTTCTTCCGAGGATGTTGTAGTCGTAATGATTTGTGCAGTCCTTTGAGACATTTGTGATTTGGGGCTATATAAATAAACATTGATTGATTGATTGATTGACTCTGAGGGAAGCCACGTTTCGACGAGGCGACGCAAAGCCAGCCATTGGGGCCGGGCTGAGAATTTTTTCCCCCTCCTCCACGGTGGAAGCATCCCACGTTCGGGGGCGGCTGGTTGGAGGAGGCAAGAGAGTCCGTAGCTGCCTCTTTGACAGGTGCACAAGGAACGACGCAAGCTATCCGCTCATGTCTACGGTAAGAGACGACTTATTACCACAACTTTCTCACAACTTTCAACTTTCTCTCTCCAGGCGACGGCAATGTGAGCGATTCAGATGTTATTAGACACATTTACTAGGATAATTCTGGAAAATCCCGTATCTGCTTATTGTTTTAGTGAGATTGTAAAGTCATACCTGAAAGTCGGAGGGCTACGGTGAATGCCAGTGTCTCTGAGAGAAGCCAATGGTAGAGCCAAGATCACAGCTGCCTTTTTGACAGCTGCAGGAGGAGGTCGCATAATCCGCTCAAGTCTCCGGTAAGAGCCGACTTAATATCACAATTTTTCATCCAAAAACTTGCTGGTTGACGTAGAGAAACATGTTCGCTTGACCGCTCTGTGTTAAAGCTTCACAACAAACAAAGAAACACCGGCTTTGTTTCGGTTGCTAAAGGCAGCTGCAATCCACCGCTTTCCACCAACAGCATTCTTCTTTGACGTCTCCATTATTAATTGAACAAATTGCAAAAGATTCAGCAACACAGATGTCCAAAATACTGTGTAATTATGCGATGAAAAGAGACGACTTTTAGCCTTGAGTGGTGTTGGGCTGCATCAACTGGTCTAATAGTGGGGTCTATTTAAAGGCTAGTGCAGGGGTCACCAAGGCGGTGCCCGCGGGCACCAGGTCGCCCGTAAGGACCAGATGAGTCGCCCGCTGGCCTGTTCTAAAAATAGCTCAAACAGCAGCACTTACCAGTGAGCTGCCTCTATTTTTTTACATTTTATTTATTTACTAGCAAGCTGGTCTCGCTTTGCTCGACATTTTTAATTCTAAGAGAGACAAAACTCAAATAGAATTTCAAAATCCAAGAAAATATTTTAAAGACTTGGTCTTCACTTGTTTAAATAAATTCATTTATTTTTTAACTTTGGTTCTTATAACTTTCAGAAAGACAATTTTTGAGAAAAAATAAAACCTTAAAAAATATTTTAGGATTTTTAAACACATATACCTTTTTACCTTTTAAATTCCTTCCTCTTCTTTAATGACAATTTAAATCAATGTATTTTTTTAAATTTTTTATTCTAAATTATAATAAATACATTTTAATTTAATTCTTAATTTTAGCTTCTGTTTTTTCGACAAAGAATATTTGTGAAATATTTCTTCAAACTTATTATGATTAAAATTCAAAAAAATGATTCTGGCAAATCTAGAAAATCTTTAAAATCAGATTTAAATCTTATTTCAAAGTCTTTTGAATTTCTTTTAAAATTTTTGTTCTGGAAACTCTAGAAGAAATAATGATTTGTCTTTGTTAGAAATATAGCTTGGTCCAATTTGTTATAAATTCTAACAAAGTGCAGATTGGATTTTAACCTATTTAAAACATGTCATCAAAATTCTAAAAATAATCTTAAACAGGAAAAATTACTAATGATGTTCCATAAATTCCTTTTTTAATTTTTAAAAAAAGATTCAAATTAGCTAGTTTTTCTCTTCATTTTTTCCGGTTGAATTTTGAATTTCAAAGAGTCGAAATTGAAGATAAACTATGTTTCAAAATTAAATTATGTTTTATCCTCTTTTAAACCGTTCAATTAAGTGTTTTTTTAATCAATTATTCTCTACAAAAAACCTTCTGTAAAACGAAAAAAAATGTACGACGGAATAGAAATACCCACTTTTTTATGTATATATATATATATATATATAGTTTTATTAATTAAAGGTAAATTGAGCAAATTGGCTATTTCTGGCAATTTTTTAAAGTGTGTATCAAACTGGTAGCCCTTTGCATTAATCAGTACCTAAGAAGTAGCTCTTGGTTTCAAAAAGGTTGGTGACCTCTGGGCTAAAGTATACAAATGAGTTTTAAGATGGGACTTAAATGCTTCTGGCGCCTATCTCAGCTACAATCGGGCGGAAGGCGGGGTACACCCTGGACAAGTCGCCACCTCATCGCAGGGCTTCTACTGAGGTAGCATCTCTAAGTGTTGCCGGGAGGGCATTCCAGAGTACTGGAGCCCGAATAGAAAACGTTCTATAGCCCGCAGACTTTTTTTGGGGCTCTGGGAATCACTAATGTCGACAATAACACGGCAAAAAGCCCATGAGGCGCCAAAGTGCAAAAATCCAAAAACACAAAGTTGAGCAAGAATCAGAGTCCAAAAACTCACGTTTCCTCAGGAGATGGCACCAACTCGAAAACAGAACGTAGAAATAGCTTAAATTTACGTCGTCTTGGTTGTTAAGTAGAAACAGGTGCATGGAGCCAGGATTGAGGCGGGAGTAAAGTCACTGCAGGTTCAAACACACAACACAGGAAGCACAACCAAAATAAGAGCGCTAAACAGGAACTACAACACAAAATATAAGAAAACACCAAAAACTCAAGACAAGAAGGTCATGACTGATGGTATTTTAGAGTTGCAATTTCCCTGAAAAAAAACAAATACGGGACACGTTGTTGGCAGGGCTGACCGACCTGGTTTTGTTGTGTGAAAAAGACCTTTCCCAAGTGTTGGCAACACTCCGTGTTCCAGCCTGTCACACCTCATTAGTTAAAAGGGTCATATTATGATTTTTTTCCCCCCTACATTTAAAACAGTTCGCTGTGGACTACATAACATGTAATGGTGGTTCTTTGGTCAAAATTTTACATGGATTAATTTTCACAGACCATCTTGAAGTGAAGTGAATTATATTTATATAGCGCTTTTCTCTAGTGACTCAAAGCGCTTTACATAGTGAAACCCAATATCTAAGATACATTTAAACCAGTGTGGGTGGCACTGGGAGCACGTGGGTAAAGTGTCTTGCCCAAGGACACAACTGCAGTGACTAGGATGGCGGAAGCGGGAATCGAACCTGCAACCCTCAAGTTGCTGGCACGGCCACTCTACCAACCGAGCTATACCGCTACGCCGCTTTC